>NC_092212.1:47238123-47538123 GCF_043381705.1 Parasteatoda tepidariorum | reverse complement strand
CAGAGAGAGGAAATGACCAAAGGCGATCCCTCACTCAAAAGCATTCCACCCCTAGAATTTTTACCTAACTTTCCCCTCAGATAGAAGTAGGACATTAAGTACAAATTTTTAGTCTGCCGCAGTTTCTGTTATTCTCCCACTCTAATTTGTTAACTGCACACTGCGACTATTCCAGTCGCCCTAGGGCATCATCACATATGAAGATATGTTTATCTTAAGCCTAACCTGGAGAAATTGTATCTTAAAAATTAGTTAGCTCCTTAAAAATCATCAGATTTGGAATAAAAAAACACAAAAAATTTTATGAACGGTAATTACCCTGTGGATATTTTCTTTTGAAAATTACTAAAAACCGCTGATGCTAAAGCAGGGAGAGCACAACGGGGAGAACAGGGAGTCAGATATAATGGTGGTGACTAATGAGGCAGTTGGAAATTTTAAAGGTTTTAATTTCAGTTTAGTGTTAGGAACTTAGATGGCCAGTTTTAACATTTAGATATTTATTCACAAGCGTATTTTAATAAAAAGAAATCAGTAAAAATAATTTATTTCTCAATACTCATTTCTCAAAATTTATTGTCTACTACGTTCTTAAAATTTTCTAGTTTGTGGTCACTCTCTAAAGTTAACTGTAATAACGATTATGAAAGAGTACATAATAATCCTGTTTCATTTCGTCGTAATTTTTCTCCGCACGCAACTCAAATGTGGTTTAAATCCTATAACATTTCAATTTTTTTTTTCATTAAAAATCATAGTAGTTATCAATATCCCTTAGCCTATCAATAGTTATTTAATATAATAAAGTAGGATATAGATTTGCTTAAGTAAAAATCAGCCAGTAATATTCGTGTAATCGCATGCGAAGAGAATTTAACAATTAGAAAAACTTTTAAAAAAATTGTTCTTTTTATTTATGAATTTACTTATTTTTTCCTTAATTTATCCTCAAACAGGGTGACTAAACTCAAGAAAAATTTATAATGTGTTTATAAATAAATTATAAGATTATCGTACGTTTTCTAGGCTTTAATTTCACGTTAATCCTTGGAAATTCGTTGGCCAGTTATATTTAATTAACAAATACTTTTGGTCAACAGTAATTAATTTAAACATTTTGTGTCCTGGATCTTTTTCTAGTAGCATTTCTGGAATGTAGCTGTGAAAAGTAACTTACATAACACTGCCTCTTTCNATGTTTTGTGTTGATTATTTAGTGTTCGAATTAGTTAGGTTTTGAAAATATCACTAAATTGAGATTGCTTTAGAATTAATAAATGTTTATTAAGTTTTAATTTGTATCTGTTTATTCATCTGTAGAACTAGTAGTTCATTTGAATAACATTAAAAAGGCGTCCGTGAAATTTATTTGTTTGCTGCAATTTACATACCCTGTGGACACTTTCCTTTAAAAGCTCGCGTAATTACTAAAAAACCGCTGATGCTAAAGCAGGGAGATTACAACGGGGAGAACAGAGAATCAAATATAATGGTGGTGACTAATGAGGCAGTTGGAAATTTTAAATGTTGTAATTTCAATTTAATGTTAGGAACTTAGATGACTAGTTTTAACATTTAGATAACATTCATAAACGTATTTTTAAAAAAAGAAATTAGTAAAAAAAATTATTTCTCAATAGTCTACTCATTTCTCAAAATTTGTTCTCTACTACTTTTTTTTTAAATTTTCTAGTTTGTGGTCACTCTCTAAAGTTAACTGTAATAATGATCATGAAAGAGTAAATAATAATCCTGTTTCGTCGTAATTTTTCTCCGCACTCAACTCAAATGTGGTTTAAATCCTATAACATTTCAATTTTTTTTCATTAAAAAGCATAGTAGTTATCAATATCCCTTAGCCTACCAACAGTTATTTAATATAATAAAGTAGGATATAGATTTGTTTAAGTAAAAATCAGCTAGTAATATTCGTGTAATCACATCCGAAAAGAACTTAACAATTAGAAAAACTAAAAAAAAAATTTGTTTCTTTTATTTATGAGTTTATTTATTTATTCTTTATTAGGATTACAAAATTTATCATTAAACAGAGTGACTAAACTCACGAAAAATTTATAATGTGTTTATAAATAAATTATAAGATTATCGTACATTTTCTTGGCTTTAATTTCACATTAATCCTAGGAAATTGGTTGGCCAGTTTCAACACATATATTTAATTAACAAATACTTTTGATCAATATTAATTAATTTAAACATTTTGTGTCCTAGATCTTTTTTCTAGTAGTATTTCTGGAATGTAGCTGTGAAAAGTTCAAATGCTGTGAAAAATAACATATATTGCCTTTTCTAATCCTAAACTACCCTAATAATAAAAAAGTTCTTTTTACGACCACAAAAAAAAATTTAACTAAGTTCTCGAAACTTCTAGAACACTAACAACATGTCATGAGAATTTCTCATCTGTGATTCTTGTTCGATCTGGAACATCCAATTATGAGTGGCATTATAGAATAACTGATTCAACCCTCCCCAAACAATCGAACGGAGCTTATTCTTGTCCACCCTCACGCTCTGTATCAGGAATGGGCAAAGCCGTTCTGCCAACTTGTGTTCACTTTCGATAAGATGTTGTGAAGTGATTTCTCGCTTCATTTAATGAAAACTTGCTTAGTTCGCGGAGAAAATTGACGAAGCAACTTAATGACCCCGTATTTTCCAAATAAGTCTATAGGAAATGATACCAAGGGAAAATAGAAGTTGAAGTACTTGATCCAATTATTCAAATCGTTTGGGGGTTTGAGCTTATATGAACATATGAGATTATTATAAACCATTTGACCGTATTAATATTAAAGAGGAGTTGTTAATTGAAAGTAAATTTAAAACGGTAAATGATTAAAGAATATTTTGCAAGCTGGTGGTTCGGTCTATGATTAATAAGAGATAATGAAATAGTTTGTTTTTTTTCAGTGGCATTTTTGTATAAAAATGTATTAGTGCTTCAGAATAAAATTAATAAAATTATAAAAGTAAGTAATCGCTTACAAACTTGCTTACTATTCGAATATGCTAAAAAACCTCGGTTTGAACATGGAAAATGTTAAAGTGATAACAATAAATTTTCATTTAATAGCGATTGTAAAAAATTTCTTCAAATAAAGGAACATCTTATTCCTTATGAAAGGAGGTAATTTGATAGTATTTATTTTACACATAAAAAAGTAGTAAGAAAAATATTTTTTATAATTTAAGTAAATTATTAATTTTAAGAATATGCTTGTTTCTTTCAAAATGGAAAAAATCATGGAAAACTATAATAAAACCATCTCGGAAGAAATAAATTTCTTCCAGCCTAAGTGGAAGAGCTAAAAGAAACTATTTTTCAAAATTAAGTATCAAACATTAAAAAAAAATTCCAAATAGTTTACAATCGCAATCTTTCTTAAATAATAATCAATCGAGTTATTATAAATATCATTTTTAATGAAGTGAAATCTAAAACTCGACAGTTGAAAATGAAAGCAAATTTAATGAACTTCTTAAGAAATCAGAATAACTGTAGGCCTCCGATATTTTACATAAAATTTTCTTCGACATATTTCACATTGTAAAATTTAATTTTCCATGATTAAATAAATAACTGTTAAAATAACATATTCCATTTTTATTAAAGCTGTTAAATTATCAAATCACATAGAATAATATAGAATCGTTTGCATAGTACCACATAGTATCAAAGTGTTTCCATATTTTAGTCCAACCCTTGTAGATTCCGTAAATATTTTAATTTTTGGGTTCTTGCTTGCATATTTTAATAATAAAAGTTTATGTTACTTTGAGTTTTATATTTTCTTGAAGTTTGCTTAACCCCTTTCTTCTCGCTCCCGTGAAAATGACGGGGTGAGGTTTCGCCGTCTATTTCTCGCTCCCGTGATATTTCAGGGCTGGAGTGTTCAGTAGTAACGGGCCAATAACAATAAAACTAATTCGTTTCTTTTGCCCGGAAAACATTTTATTTCTCATTTTACACACCAGATGGCAATACCAAGATATTTTTAAGGTAATTACAGACGATTAGTTTATTTTAAACTAGATGTCAGCACTAATCAGGGATACAAAGATAAAAAAATAGGCACTTTTATGACCGTTTTCTTGGAAATTAACAAATCGTTAAGCGGGTTAAAAAGCATTACTTTTTATTTTTCATTCTGTATTTGCATTTATGACCGTACTTTATACTCGTTATTTGGTCATCCAAAAGAAACATCTCCCTGTTTGTAAGAATTATTTGAGTCTAAGGTAGCATACTTAAATATGAATCGCATATTATATAAATATTTATGCATTTAAAAAAACAAATGTGGTATATGACAATAGTAAAACTCCATTAAGTAGATATTCAAATATCTTGCCTCTTTTTTATATTAAAGTACTTTTTATATAAATACTACATTGTTAGTTCTCATTTCTTCAATATGTTACTGTCTAAATAGCTAACTAAATATCGAGGGGGGGAATTTAACATATATTACAAAATCATATCACCAGTTTACGTAAAGGAATATGCTTACATAAAATCCAAACATTTTATGTTTTCGTCAATATATAATAAAGATACGGTATAATTTATTCTTCAAAATTATTCGCTAGACTCAAATTCATTTTATGACATCGAGTGGTACTCTAATACTTTAAAAGAAACCCAGCTTTTACTTTAATACGTCTAAAAAAATTACTTCATTACCATCACAAAGCTTGCTTCATACTGTTTAAAACGTCCGGTTCATTTTTGAAAAAACTTAAAAGAGATGCATCAAAAAAAATTTGGAATAATTTCAAGATATTATCTCAAATACATACGATACAATTTTATTTTTTCGAAACATATGAAGTTTGGGTTTTTATTTTTTTAACCTTACAAAATTTCAAAGTAAACATTACTCGATGGATTCGTAAGGTATACGGTCTGTTTACATAATTTTTTACTTAAAATGCAAAATTTAATATTTATTAAATTTTTTAAGAGATTGTATTAAATGGCTCAGACCTTTAAATAAGAGGGTGATTTTACATTAGAAACACGCCACCGGACAGTATAGGGATCAGGGAACTGGCCTTGAATCAGATAGGTTCTGGTTTCGTATCCCGGACAAGGCATGAATGTTTTTCAATTTAGTTTACGAAAATATCTGATCAATTAGAACACTGATTTTTCAATTATACTGACATACTAGTTTCTAGAATAATTGAGTTTTCTTTTCACTATGAATAATAATTATACATATTTTGAAATACTTCAGCTTCTTTAGAAATACTGAAGTACCTTATCCATACCAAAGTGTACTTCATGCCCAAACCTACCTGGGGTTATGGAATACCTACTAAAATACTTAAGGGGCCACTCGGCCCCTTCCGTCCTTTTAGTTATGAGATTCTATATATACGTTTCTATAAGGCTAACGCATGAATGATAAGCACTTAAATTAAATCAAACTATGAAAAGTAAGAAGTATTTTACGCGTTCAATAAGTTTTTATTTACTGATAAAAAAATAACAAATCAAAATAGAAAATCCTTAAATAAACTTAGTTTATCAGTGTATGCAGACTTTTGGCAAGCCTGATTTGCATCAATTTTAATTAATTTTTTTATGTAAGGATCTTGTTGCTTTTTTCTATATGAAGGGAAAATATTGCAAGAAATTGATAATGAATGATGTTGATAAAAATTATATTAAATCATAGATTCCATTAACTTAATGATCATTGCATAAAAATAAAAGATATACGTACGCAAACTCTCTGCGCTAAATCTAAAAACACTATACATATCAGCATTGAAAAAAAGCTCAACAAAGTTTCCAATAAAAGCTAAGAAAAAAAAAATCTTCATTATGACAGTCAAAAGAAACAGCAAATACAACGTTTGCAATGAGGTTGCTTGCTACCTCTGTTATAATTTTAACTTAGTATGTGATGATGTGGAAAAAGTGTTCAATTTATTTAAATTTGAAACAGCTCTGTGAAACTTGATTTTTAGTGAAATCCAGCATGCCGTACATTTAAATAAAATAATTTTAAAAATATGTTTCCCAGCTTCTGAAATGATAAAATAGTAATAAAACTTCAAACCTAACCGAATGAAAAAGACTGATATATTCAAATCGTCGATTTTTTTATGTTTCTCTAGGGAGATATGAAGTTACCACCGAAAATGGAAGCATAATCCAAAAAAATATGCAATTTTTGCACTTATTTTCGCTTTAGAACATTATTTTCCAATGAAAGTAGTTTTAAAATAATTCGGTTTATAGCTAAGTGCTCACCCGTATCAAATAATCACATAAATGCTAAATTTAGTCGTTGAAGTACATTTCTAAAGCTCCCAAAAGGAAAGCTATATGGAGTAAAAAATAACTAAACCTAAGACTTCGAAATATAGTTTCGAAAAAAAATTCAAGATAAGTCATTTTATGCGGTCTTAAACTATTCAAAATATTATTTTGGTTAAAAAATAAAAAAAATAAAAATATTTTGTATTTGGTAAAAAGGTATGAGAAAAATTGAATTTTGTAAACTAAACAAGATTACGTATTTTTTTATTTCGGTGCTTCGTATTTTAAACAAAGCACCATTATTATAAGTATTTGAAAAACAAAAGCATTTGTAAAAAGATCTAAACAAAGTTTCGATCATCCATCTTTGATTTATTATTCTTTCCCTGAAGTATTTTTTTCTCCAAAAATTGTTCGTAAAGTACAAAACTAGGTAAATAACATACCCGAACACGTTTCAGTTTAAATGGGTTTGAAGTTTTCTGTTTACAAAGTTTCTTTCATTTCCCTTTACCACGAAACTAAATTCCATTTTCGATGTAATTCAGAGATATTGCATTATCTCTACCTCGATGACAAAAAATATCTTTTTCTTTTGCAATAAACAAAAATATTTTAAAGCAACGTATTTTATAAACTTTTTTATTATATTTTCTGCAAGTTTTGAGTGACTGAATTGTCTTGTAAAATGTAGGAATTTCTGTCAGTTTTCGATTTTCTCTTTTTTACCATATAAAAAAAATTAAATATATGTAACCTAAACTAATGGAATAAATCAATTTGTAGGAGTTGTGACTCTTTACGAATGATTTCTTATGAGTAGCGGATAATTTTGTGAATAAATTTCCAGTTTATAAATTAGATATAATCCTCTAGTCATTTTAAATTATTAGATATGATCCCCCAATTATTTTAAAATATTAGATATAATCCTCTAATCGTTTTAAATTATTTGATATAATCATTCAATCATTTTAATTTAATTATATATTCTTTTACAATAAACAAAAATATTTCTAAAAATCTTTTAAAACCACAGATTTTATAAAATTTATTATATGTTCTGCAAGTTTTGTGCGACTGAATCGTGAAGCCTTGAGTGACTGAATTGTCTTGGAAAATATAGGAATTTCTGTCAGTTTTCGATTTTCTCGTTTTTACCATATAAAAAAAATTAAATATATATACCTAAGCCAATGGAATAAATCAATTTATAAGAGTTGTGACTCTTTACGAATGATTTCTTATGAGTTGCGGATAATTTTGTGAAGATATTGTCAGTTAATAAATTAGATATAATCCTCTAGTCATTTTAAATTATTAGATGTAATCCTCCAATTATTTTAAATTATTAGAAATAATCCTCCAATCGTTTTCAATTATTTGATATGATCCTTCAATCATTTTAATTTAATTATATTATTCTTCCCTCACTGTATAAAAAGTTTGATGTGTAGTTGCAACCATTTTTGGTGTTGAGTTAAATTAAACGCATTTTTAATAATTAATAATAATTAAAACTAATAATAATTATTTAATAATAATTATTAAAATTAATTATTATTAAAATTTAATTTAATTTAATTATTATTAAAATAATTGATAATAATTATTTTAATAATAATTAAAACTATAACAGTGAAAAAATAAATAAAAAATTTGACTACATACACTGTAAAAGGCTTCCGTTTACCTCTACATCAAAAGTAATGGCAGTTAAACATCTAAATTTTCTACAGTGTAGCTGTGGTCCCAGCATCCCATAAAATAAAAAAAATCGGTATCCAATTTATCCTTAAAGCTAATAAAGTATAAATAGGAACAATTCTAAGAAATTTAACAATTTTCTATTATTAAAAATGCAATAAAAACTTTTGAATCACCTTTTTTTAAAAACATAGCACCTATTATCCAGATTCAATGTTTTAAATAAATAGTTTCAGCAAAGAATGCAGTTTTTCGGTTGATGTCTGGAAAGTTTTTATATTTCTTAGAAAACTTTATAACATATTTTATGAAACTCTATGAACTATTTAAAAGTCTTATAAAAAAATATTTCGTCGGGAAATTTATGGTTTTAAAAATAGAGATTTGAAATCGTTTAATTTTTCTTGATTGAAATTTTATAAATACTCAGCGCAATTTGGAATGAATATAATACCATCAAAGTTAAAAATTGTTTTGCATGCTTCTTGAAAACTCTATCAAGTATTTTCAAAATATTTTTAACATACTTTACTGTAAATTCTTAAAGATGTTTTCAAAAGTATGTTTGAAATTACACACATAATCTTAGAAAATGCCATAAAACATTTTAATTCTTCGAAGAATAAAAAAAAACATCGAGATTTAAGATAGTTTGAATAAGTATAATTCCATAACTAATTTTTAAAAATTATTCCTCGTATTTAAGGAAAACTATCATGACAACTTTGAAATTTTAATTTAAGAGCATTTTCTAAAATGAATGATTTTCTAAAATCATCCAGTTTATTTATTTCAGAAAATTCAGTAAAAACATTTGAATTACTCCGTTTTTTAATCTGTTTAAAAACTCCGAAAATATAATTGATAAATTATAGCCACATTGTAAGAATCATGTCAATAATTGAGTAAAAAAGGGTTAAAATTGGATCGAGTATTAAAAGTTTGAATAACAAAACTAGCGACAAAAGCAGGAAATAACCGAAAATCATTGGATATCTAATTGATATCTACGATAACAATAAACGTTTATACGTAGGACTTTGTGCAATATACTAAGAGACCATGTTTTCATTATTGATTAGGAAATCGTTATTCAGATTGTTTATGTTAAAAATACCGCGATTTTAATATAGAAAATACTATGTTTCTGTGTTATGTGCCATGATCTAGTGGAAATTCCGGAAATTCGTTCTTTTCCTCTGAAAACAATAAGGAACATGTCGACAAAGAGCCGGGATAACCTTGTTGGTTGGGCACTGGACATACGTCTGTGGGAACGGAAGTTCGAATCCAGCCGGCTGAAGACTCCCCATGTAATCCATCGGGTCACAAAGTCCTCCATGTTCCCATAAATCAATACTTCTGGAGGTTCTTCTGGAAATTGATCATTCTCTGGTTCAGATCAAAACTACGATCTGGTGAAGAATGAATTGATGTATGAATGGGTGTGGCAGAAGTCGATTTCTTGGTCATAGATGGTACCACTGGAAAACAACATGTTGTCGAAGAGAGAAAAACTCTGCAAGAATTGTGGCTTATCAATAAGTTTTTTTTAATAATTAAAGTAGCAATAAAATTACTATTTACAATTTTTTTTTGATTTAATAAATTTTATTAACAGTACTTTTGACTACCACTATATAAAATCAATTGAAGCAAGAATAAGACATGCGACTAGAAAAGAGATGTCTTTAATTAAGATTGTTTTGTTATTTCGTTACCGCTTCAAACATTGTAGGGAGTTAGAAGTTCCGCGTTCTATATCAATAAATACGTATAATGCGTGCTGTGATAATTCACTTTTTACGGTGCCCATATACGGAATAGTACCGAAAACTCTTAATATTTTTAGCCTATTGTATATAAACATCCCCATTAAAAACCTATATTTTATATGTAGTAAAGGTAAGAAAAATAAAAATCATGAATAAAAAAAAACAAAGATCTTGCAAATAAAAATTACTAATTTAGCGTTGACAGAATATTTAGTATACTCTCTCATTTAGTGTTTTTATTTACTTTACACAAAAATCTTTACAATAATATTTTATTTGTATGAACCAGTTAGCAACTTTTTTAATGAAGACTTAAAAGCACATTACAAAAAGTTATTAAAATGTGTAAACCGTATTTTTGGACTTTAAAAAAATAGCTTATGATTTTCATTTTTTTAATGAAATAAAAAGAAATGACACCTAAATAATAGTTTATGAACTGTACTCATTCAGATACTGTAATTTTAAACTTACAATAACCAAGGCAGCCAATACTACGTTTTTTTTCTTTCTTTTTTTTGCAAAGTACTTTATATAGTGGTGAACACTAAAGCTTCCAGAATTTTTGGTCTTTTTTTTAACACTTTAAAAGCTTTACCACGGAAGAATAGAAAGAAGTTTAATAAAAAGTTTTGAACCATTTATATGTAGCGGTATGGCAAACAACTTTAAATCAAATTTACAAATCAAAGAATCATACATCAAAACATGAACTTTACCACTCGAATATGATTTTCCCAAAAAGCGCAAAAAATTGTCAATCCTGTACTAGCTTTTAACTCATATTGTTTGCTTAAATGAATAAATTAATTTGTTTCTGGGTGTTTATTTGTAAAACTGATAGAAAAAATGTGTTTCTAGATTTTAAAAGAAGTAGCTGATAACTCTCTATATATTTGTATAAAAGAAGATTCCCCCATTTTTAGATGTAAGAAAGATAGCAAATCTTTCAATCCTTTATTCTACTCTTCATCCCTTATTAAACAAGAGACAATATTACAGATTTGTATACTTATGTATGATCGACCAAAGCCTAGATAAAACTGTTTCAGAGATATCGATGAAATATTTATTAGTTTATCTTGATTTGTTGAGCAGACAATGAAAACAAAGGAAAATATTTACAAAGGATATTCACAAAGCAAATTAAGAGCAAATGTACCAAAGATAATCAATAAACAAATAGTTTCGTTTTCAATACAAGATATTAAGTGTAAACAGTTTTGTTTGGGGAAACCATATCTAATCGGGATCAGTAAATAAATCTGATAAGTTGATAGAGTGTAACTAAATAAAACATATGATATAAGTTTGTATTATTTAAAAGACACTTCATTAACATCAAACGGAGTTGGTATTATAAAGAAAATCAATAATATTTTAACTTTAGTTGAATAAAATACTTGAAATATACTTACTTCAATAAATAAAATACTCAAACATATTATTTTTCTAATGTTACGTTAAGGTGAGCTTATATTCAAATATAATTTTTCTTTTCGCTAAATCTGTGGTTTAGAAGATCTATGTAGTTAGAATATGGTAATCTATATTTTAGAACAGGGGTTTCCAACTTACATGAGGCCGGGGGCTGCAATTAAAAATATAAGTCAAAACCTTATCAAAAAAAATTTCGACTTATTAGGAATTATAACGGGGGAAAAATTCTCGAGAATCTGAAATTAATTTTTTTTCCTTTCTGCTCATGCTATATTCAATTCAAATAATTTAAGTAAAGCATGACATTCATTACCTCTTCGATGCGCTTTAAAATTCACAAATGTAAGTAATTTCGTCCAAAATGAGTGGTTTCAAAAAGTTAAATGATATAATTTCTTCGAGAAAATTTCTGATACGCACATGGTAAATTATATTCACAAAATACGAAAAAAAAGACGAAAGATACACGATTATTTTTGTATTTGAATAAGTATTTTCTTGGATGCAAAATCTGAGAAATTTTTTTTTGCACCGTTGGTATGTTAAATTTCACAGAAACCAAGAAATTAGGTTTTTTTTTAACGAAGGAGGAGTATTTTAAACCCATATAAATTTTTTACGAAAATTGTCCTCAAAAATATGACAACTAATATATTTAGTTCGCGGGCCACAAAAAAAGGCTTCACTGACCTGATGCAGACCGTGAGCCTCCAGTTGGTAACCACTGGTTTAGAATAAATTAGGGAAGATATAAATTTATGCTAAAAATCTCGAAATTTCTTGTAAAATGGGGTGTAACCCTTTGCACTCCGAGTACTTTAATATGATGTTTAAAGTAATGTATGCACAAAATCATTAGGGTTGCCAAATTGGAAAATCTCTTCGAATAGTAGCTTAGTTTATGTTTTAATACATGATTCTTTGTTTTGTAAATTTAATTCAAAGTTGTTTTCCACACCACTACTACTTATAACTGATTCAAAAGTTAATATAAAACGCCACTGAACAAATTATTGTTGGAGTTATTATAATTATTATAGTAATATTTATTTAATAGCAATGATTTTACAGTAAATATTTCTGGATTAAAATTACGGTATATCAGATTTTTCATTAAGCAAAATTAAAATTTTGCTTAATGAAAGTTAAAATTAAGCAAAATTAAAATTTTTGAAAAAGTGCACACAAAATCCGTTTTTACCTTAAAAGGTAAAAACGGATTTTGTGTGCACTTTTTAACTTAATTTCATCCGGAATATTTTACAGCGTAGCAATTTTTTCCGGAATTTTTTATAGCGTCTCAGAGTTTTTTTTTTTTTCAGTACAGTTTTCATTATTTTTTTTTATTTCCAATGAGCTGCACAATCGGTCTTGCCGATGAGCAGACCTAGTGCGTTCTCCAGAGGTGGTATCCACTCTTTCAGGACCACCACAATGGGTGAGATACCGTTGGTCATGTTAATTTGGACGTCTAGTTTCTGCCACACTAGATGGCAGCACCGAGACTCTATTTGGATGCTAAAGTGCACTAGGAATTTAATTTTGCCGGAAATGCCAAGANATATGATGTTTAAAGTAATGTATACACAAAATCATTAGGGTTGCCAAATTGGAAAATCTCTTCGAATAGTAGCTTAGTTTATGTTTTAATACATGATTCTTTGTTTTGTAAATTTAATTCAAAGTTGTTTTCCACACCACTACTACTTATAACCGATTCAAAAGTTAATATAAAACGCCACTGAACAAATTATTGTTGGAGTTATTATAATTATTATAGTAATATTGTAATAGTAATTAATTATTGTAGTATTTATAATTATAATAGTAATTATTATAATTATTATATAATCTGGATAAAAATTACAGTATATCAGATTTTTCATTAAGCAAAATTTTAAGGTAAGAACGGATTTTGTGTGCACTTTTTAACTTAATTTCATCCGGAATATTTTACATCGTAGCAATTTTTTCCGGAATTTTTTATAGTGTCTCAGAGTTTTTTTTTTCAGTACAGTTTTCATTATTTTGCAGTGTATTTTCCTCATAATTTGAAAGAATTATTTTACTTTTTTAATCCTATATCACCAGTGTAGTAAATTTTAAAAAAAAAGTAAAGCATTTAAAAAATGGATAAAAATGAAGACATGGTGTAATATAAAACATTATATATTATATAAAACATTATACTAATAAAAAGTAGAACGTCAAGTAATTGAATCATGAAAAGATTGGATATTATTTTTACATTATTTTTAATTAATTTATTTTACTTTATTTTTTTCTTATTTCTCAATTTGATTTTACTTGAGTTTTAATCCCTTTTCTGTTCAACTAGTTTAGAATTCACCCTTTTTTCGTACATTAGGAATCTTAGTTAAAACTTTTGATCCAGTAATTGGATTTTTGCACACCAATTTTGCAATCTTAATGGTTCAAGAATCCGATATCATATGAAAAATTATTTAAAGCTTACTATTAATAAAACTAGACACGAGAAGACGCTGTTAAAAGAGTTTCCATTAAAAAAAAATAGGCATTCCTGTTGACAAATACAGTCATTTTTAAACAATAGAAAACCAATGGCTTAATCAGATGACATGTCAAAAATTGAAATCGTTAACGTTACCTTCAAAAAAATGTCTGAAAAAATACTATTTAATTGTTTTCAAAGAATAAACATTTAATTTTTACTGTTTTAAATCCAACTAAATAATGAATATTTACTGTTAGAAATACATACTCTGATCACTGTTAGAAACTTTTACGAGTGTTTGATCATGAAATCGTTCATATTATCGTATTTCGTAAACTTTGATTCCACAATAGTATAGTAAAACAGAAATAATGTTTATTTACTGCCTTATCAAGTTTAAAACAAATTTACACCATTTTACGGTACTGGTATTAAGATTCAAGCTACTGGTCTATAAATCAAACTAACGATATTATTGTTCAAGTTACCAGTTTTATAAATCAGGATCCACCGACCGGGCTGTGCAGGGATCAGGCAACTGGCCTTGCATCAGAAAGGTTCCGGGCTCGAATCCCAGGCAAGGCATGGATGTTTTTTTATTCTCTGTACTATGTTTTTACTGTGGTTTGTAACATTACTGAGCAACATTGGTCTACATAATATGGTGCCCTTGAAAGAGTAGCCAACAAATCTTCCCTTCAGATGCCTGTATGACGAATGGTCATTCTCCAGGTGGGGGTTGAAAAGAAAATCGAGGTCCCTACATTGTTGTTCAAGGTACCGATAGTACAGCTCGAGGTACCGGTTTTATACATCAAGATACCGATATTATAATTCAAGTTACAAATATCATTGTTCAAACTAATAGTTTTTTAAATCAAGGTATCGATATTATTATTCTGGATATCTATTATATAAATCAAGGTACTAATATTATTATTCAAGGTAAAGGTTTTATAAATCAAGCTACCTATACTATTGTTCAGGGTAGCAATTTTATGAAACAAGGTAACGATGGTATTGTTCTAGGTATTGGCTTTATAAATCAAGTGTCGATGTTATTGTACAAGGTACAGGTTTTATAAAGCTAGATACCGATATTGTTCAAACTACTGGTTTTATAAATCAAGCTACCGATATTATGATTCAAGGTACCGTTTTTATAAATCAAGGTACCGATATAATGGTACTTATCATTCTACACTAACATAAATAATTGCTTAAAATAAATCATTCTTAGAAAAAAAATATTTTTAGGCTGATTGAATTACAGAATTATCAGATTGAATAACAGAATAACGAGTTAATAGCTTCAGCTAAATGAATAAATATGAAGTTAAAAATAGCATGTTTTTGCATTTTAACGTATAATCTTTGAAATGTATATTTTTTTTGTAATTCAAGGTACCGTTATTAGGATTCAAGGTATCGTTTTTATAAATCAAAGTACCGATATAATGGCACTTATCATTATACACTAACATAAATAATTGCTTAAAATAAATCATTCTTAGAAAAAGAATATTTTTAGGCTGATTGAATTACAGAATTATCAGATTGAATTACAGAATAACGAGTTAATAGCTCCAGCTAAATGAATAAATATGAAGTTAAAAATAGCATATTTTTGTATTTTAACGTATAATCTTTGAAATTTTTATTTTTTTCATAAACAACACAAAATTGTGAATGAATAAAGTTCTACCTAACACGTAGTTTTAAATTAAAATGCCAATCATACGTGTAATGACAAAGGAAACATTTAAATATTTTTAGCTTCTGATAACATAAGAGATAATTAATTCACAGAAAAACAGAACTTGGCAGAGCAAAAAAAGTATCCCTCTTTTATTCATTACCGTAGCAAGCAATTATGGCTCTTTGTCACCAGCACATAATAGCTGAGCATATCATTTGCGTTAACGTACCCCGATTACAAAGACAGTGATATTCAAACATTAAATCATCATTTACCTAAAATGCCCGAAGGATGCTTTGACTGTTAAAAAAAAATGGAGAGAAGAGCTAGAAACATAAAAAGGGAACCTAAACGGTTATTTTTCCCCTTCCAGTTTTTTTCTCTTTTTTTTTTAAATATTTCTTCCGGTAATTTTTATAAAAATAGTCCATATCACACACAATCAGTGTTTTCTTTTACGGTTGTAGTGTCTCGCGTTCATTTGATAGAAATTTTTAAAATCAATTTTTTTAATTCTTTAACACTAGTTTCACGGACGTTTCTGATATATCTATCTCTACGAACACACGTCAGTTTGACGCATGAAACAATACATCACTTGGTTTACAGACGTTTCTTATAGGGTAAACTAAACAGTGAAGGAACACTTAAGCTTCGCTTGCCTTTTAAAAAATCATATTAATTTCAAAATTCGTAATTTTAGTTAAATGACAGAGTCAACATATTTGTTACTAATTGCAAATTATGTAGTAAAATTGTAGAGAACTTACATAATATTGTTTTAAAGTTTTGGAGGCTCAACTCAAACAGGTAGTAAGAAGATCCAGTGAAGGAACAGCTCTTACCAGTGAATGAACACCCAGTAAAGGAACACTTAATTTTGGTTATTTTTTAATGCTCTTTATGAATTTATAAGCCATACAAATATTTAAAAACAAGCCTATTCTTGAAATTATAACATATAAATACTTGGAAAATGTTAACTTTTTTTGTAATCATGAAATGAAAATTAAAGCGTCAACTTATTAACACATACTGTTCATTCACAGGGAAATCTATGACCAGAAAAGGAACATGCCTGTTCCCTGACTGGTTAGAAGTTGTTTTTCGTATTTTTAACATACTTTTGATGCGGAACATCACTAAAGGTAAAATTAAAGTTTATCTTTTATTTTCATTAACTAAGAAAAAAAAACAGTAAAGGAACACTTGTTCCTTCACTGGTTTTTCATCGTTTGGTGATCCAGTGAATAAACACCCCCTTATCTCAGTACTTTATTATGCTATGATGCTTTAAAAAAATAAAACGTAACTTCAATAACTATATTTTGAATCCTCTTTTTCACAGTGAGAAAAATAAGACTACTACATGCAATTAATTCCACTTCAAACATATACATGCAAACACTCACCTTATAATTTTTTCAAAGAAACAAGGTGTTGCAGAGATAATAAAAAATTCAAAAATTTTTCCAGAGAAGTCTATGTGACCAGGTAATCCAAAACATTGCTAGATGACTTTCTATTGTTTGGCAATAAGCTATTGTTACCAATCAATCTAAAGAAAAACTTTCAAATTCTTATTTTTAATCAATATATATGAAATGTTCCTTCACTGGTTGGTTTACCCTATACCTATCTCTGCGAACACACGTCAATTTGACGCATGAAGCAATACATCACTAGGTTTACGGACGTTTCTTATATACCTATCTCTACGAACACGCGTCAGTTTGATTTATGAAAGAATAAATATAATTGTGACTCTTAATTTAATAAATTCAATCCAGTAGATTTTTATCCACCACTATTTCTAAATAATTCGTAGGCTTATATAATTCACTACTTTATATTTCCAGATTTACTTAGTTGTTATTTACCTATTTTTTTAATTACTTTGGCGTGTCCGGAACAGTTGGCATCTCTGCACTTAGAAACCAATGTAATTGTATACTATAAGAAAAAAATGAAGATATGAGATATATATTTATGAAATATTGTAGTATTTTATGCTTCAATACTCAAACTAAGCAACTGAAACCTTCAAAATCTGACAACAATTGACATTCTGCGTTTGTTCCTTCTGTTATTGCTTATCGGCAACAGTTGTTTATCGCTTGTTTTATTTGAGATAACGATATCGGATAACGAATCGAAGCATTGTCGGTACATTCCTATTTATTATTGATGTGATAATTGCTTGTTTACTCAAAAAATTTTCTAAATTATGATCGCGTCAAATTGACGCATATCCGTAGAGATAGGTATAACACATAGAGAATTTCAATATTTAAACGCTTTTGAAGAAAATAACCTTCAATATATATTTACTTCGATCAATGGTTAAAAGTCATTACAAGAGATGAAATAAAAATTCAAACTGGTTTTATAATTTTTCTTGCAAAACTCGAAATGCGTCAAAATGACGCATCCCGTAAACCTAGTGTTAAGAATAGTTAGACTCCTTAAATAAAATATATTTAAAATTGTTTACTATCGGAACAAACATTGAATTATTAATAAAAATGTAGAATATAAAAATGAAACTCTGAATATAAAATTTCGTCTTAAGGCGGTCATCACAGATAAAGCGAATTATAAAAATCAAATAAAAAAAGTTATTGAATCTGCAAAAATACTGAAACCGAATTTATCTTCCAACACGCTTTTTTTGTGTGTTCTTTTTTATTTTTCATGAGAAAAATCCTGTTTTTACATAACTGAGAATCTCGCCTTTCCGTCATCGTAAGAAACGTAGGAAAAAGAACGAAAAAAATCTGGAAGGGTTACCATTGAATGTATGGTAAAAAAAACACACACACATGAGATTAAAGGAAAGTTATTCAAATAAAATATTTACTAAAGGAATACAAAACAAATGTTTTGATAAATGATCCGAACGCGTGCCAGAGATAAGCTTAGGTGAAATATAGAGAAAGAACTTTTCCTTAGGGTCTAACGATTTCTAAGCTGGAACACCTGAACGCGTATGGCTTGTTGCCAAAATATAAACTCATGTCATAAAACTTCTTTTAGAATTTCGCTCCTGATCACTTATAAGAAGTTATTACAAAGCTTTACTTTTTAAAACTAATATTTTGAAATACACTGAAAAATACAAACAATATTTATCATTTACTCGTAAAGTTTACTTTCTGATGCTAAAGAAAAAAAAAGCACCCTAGTTATCTTTTTTTTTCCTATTGCACTAAAAGCGATTTTATGAACTATTGTTGTGAATAACAAATAGGTTAGCTTCTGCTTCGGATTACTAGTCCAATAAAATTAAACATTTTATTCTGGAAAATTTTCAGGCTTGTTTTTTTTCTTAGAATTCATATAAAAAAAAGCTAAAAGGCTTTTTTATGTCTTAATAAAAAAGCTTGAAAACTCCTCTGTATACAATCAACTTTTTCGAGGAAAATGGCAAAGATTTGAAAGAGAATTGATTATTCTTTATGCAGACAAAAGGCATTGGTTTCAGTGTATATATTCACGCTAAATCTAATGAGACCAAAAATTAGAAACGATATAAATAACAGTTTAGAAGTTTAGTTTTACGTACATAGTACCTTTTTATGCATCTAACATTGCTATCTAGACAAGCTAAATATTTTTTCCCTTCTGCTGCTTATTTCTGAATTAAATTACTCTAGTAAGACTAAAAATTCAGAAGTTGCTGCTGTTTGTATCTATAAAAACTACTATTTTGACTTTGTATTGATTTACACTTATATTATGGCATTGCTGTCTAGTTGCTATAGGGACCAATAAGGTATTGGTTCTTGTGCAGATTTTTGAGCAAATTGAATGAAAAATAGTTCGAGATGATCGATCGAATAGTTTAGAAGTTATAATATTCTTAATGTATCAAATTTTCAATGTTTGACTTGTGCCTAATTACACACCTAAAACTATTATCTACGCAAATGAAGTATTGCTTACTGTGTATATCTAGGCAGAGTTAGATAAGATCACAAGTCAACAAAACAATTTAGAAGTTGTAATGGTTTTTGTACATAAAAAGTGCTATTTTCGTACTTATTTATTTTGTACTTGTACTTATTTATACTTTCTATCAAAACTATTTATTTCAATGACTCGAATTTGATTTCATTTCGTTGAGCCTCTGAAAATGCATAGGAAACAATATCCCATTTGTCTAAATAGCAATATCAAAGGTGCAAATAAATAAATGTCAAAAATAGCACCACCCCCCAAAGTCCAAATTAGTTGCTACATTTCAAATAGATTGAGTCATAAATAACTTCCACTGTAGTTCCACTGCAGTGAAATTATACTACTAATGAATTGAGAATTCATTTGCTAGAAGAAAGTTCTTACCGATTACTGGTGGAAGAGATCTTACAAACTACGGCTTAACTTGAAAGCGTGCCAACCTAGGATTTTTGAAATTAGTGCTGGCGTAAAATATCCTCAGTGGTAGACGGATCATGGATTAAAGTCCCCTTGCCGGCAGACTAACCGTTGGAGGTTTTTGTAGTTTCCCGCTTCATGTAACGCAAATGCTGGTTAGTTCCATCAAAAAGTCCTCCAAGAAGGCAAATTTCTCGCAATACTCGATCCAGGAGTTCCCTTTTCTTCTAGATTGGGTTCAAAGTTACGGAGTTGAACATTAGTAGTCGTAAACCCAAAAATTGGGTCGTCTGTTCAACGACGGTTATAAAATAAAATGAAAAACTAATTTAGTACTGATTTAAGGAGGGAATGCTTTGTAAGTAAATGTTGTTGATTGTACCCTAAAATCTTTGAAAAATGTTCAGACAAAATCATGATATCATCAATATCAATAATCTGTACAAAAGTGTTGAAACGTTACAACTAATTCGGAACAAAGGAAGTACTTTTTATACGTAAAAAACCTAAGAAACTTCTCATATTAGTCCTATTAACTCGCGTTTAGTTTCATTCAAATTAGGAGTAATCAATACATAGGAAAAGCTACTTTATGTGTCTACAGAACTATTTCAGTTTCTCAAATAGGTACAACTCAAAAGTACTTTTTTATTCAACTATTTGAAATTCAGTATAACCCCCTTAACAATCACCTCGTTGTTTTTGAAGTCATGAAGAGCTGAATGGCAAAAATATGAATGGCCATTTATGTCTAATATTTTTATTAGTATATATTTATATTTCCCATGAAGCTGCCATCGCTAATTTTAGCATGTTTGAATACAATCGTTGGTGACTCATAATTCGGGGGAAAGGGGTATTACCGAAAACAGATACTAACCTTTCAAACATCTGTTTAACTTCTTTCATATAGTTTCTAAAGTCAAGACTATTTTATTCAAGCGTTTTTTTTATTTTCTTTGCGAACTCCCTGTTAAAAGTTTGTAACCTAGATATAACTCCAGACCCGATTGTGTTTTATAGTAAGATATATCCGTCCGACATTATTTGCACCGTTATTGGCTAAATACCGGCAATTTTTCACTCTGCTACTTATAGTGTTACTTAGGCTACTTTAGATGCGCTACTTATCCGGAAAATAAAAAAAAAACTTGATAGTAATACTATTTTATTTCTTCCTTTCATTTCGATGAAATAAACGATTGTTAACTACCACAACTCATTGATACGAATTGAAATTTTACAATTGAAAATACATTTTAAATTCAATAAATGCATCATTATATTAAATTTCTATCTTAAATATATCCTAAGATTTGAAGGGGAACAATAGTAGAATTTCACAAAAATGAAAGAAAAATCTTTCATTTTTTCATAGTATATCCTTTTAAGATGATTGTGCAAAAATATTGAATTGATTTCAGTAAAAAGGTAAAAGTTACAGCTTAATATGACGAGCAAGGGGCGCAATGATTGACGCGCTGGGACATGTATGAACAACTAAGCTTGCACACTCAATTGATTAATGGAGCTGCTCACTCTTATCAAAGCATTTTAGTAAAATACTATCGTTTTAACCATGAGGTGTCACATGAGGGTTGATCGACAAGAAAGAGGGCTAGGATGGCACATTAGACAGTTGAAAATGAAGGAGAAGAATCAGCTTATGAACCTGGTATTGATGCAATTTACTTCGTTGCAAAATATTTACGTTTACATGAATTATTAAACTCAAAACTTTGCACGCAATTTACTACGTTTCACTCACTTACTGTATCTATAACTTGTGTAATTTTCAACCGATTTATTTCCAATTTTGACACAATGTTCACAATTTTGACACAATGTTCACTTCGTTGCATATAGGGAATTTTTAATTGAGTAAACTGGTTTTGAGTTATCTACAAAAATGTAACTTATTTTTGGTCGTTTTTGAAGAAAAAAATTATCAAAACACCACCATTTTGTTAAAAAATTTTGTTTTTAAAAACTTCTATGTGCGACGAAAACAACATTCATGTTGTTTAAAAAAATCAAAACGGAATCAAATTTGGATGTTTTTTCTTACTAACAAGTTATAAATAAAATTATGAATAAAATTTTACAAAACAAGTTATGAATAAAAGTTATGAAACAAGTTATGAGCACGACAAGTTATGAATAAAATTTTACAAAAGACAGTTATAAACATTGCATTATGTAAGCGCTAATTTTCTAAAATTTTGCTTTTATATCATGATAAAATGATGATTATACTTTTTTTTTTATATCATTGTGCAAATTTTAAAGTTACATTCATCACAATTGTTGCGAAATTCATGAAAATATCCTTCTTTTTTACAAACTTCTGAAATTCCCCTTTTAAAAAAAACAAAAAAACTGCTATATAAAACTTTTCTAATAAAAAGACGTTACAGGTACTTTCATTTTCGTTATCTTAAAGAAGCTGAAAAAGAAAGGTATTTCATCCGTTACCATTAAATGAGTTTTAAATTGATAAAACTATTTAATTTTGTTTGAAAGGATTTCAAAGTTTTCTTGCCATTTTAAACAAATTTACAATGAAAAAACTATAATTTGAATATTAGATGCTTTCAACGAATTTTCAAATGCAGTATTTGATTGCTAAAAAAAAGATTTCACAAAAACGCCCTTTAAGATGACTTTTTTTTTTCTTGCATTGATCTTTAAAAGAACAGGGTGGAATTTTCTTTTTCTTAAAAACTGGTTAATACAAATCATTTTCATTTTAGGAGAATTGTGCACGTTTTTTCTTTATTACATGGTTGCCAACTTGTATAACATCGGGGAACTTTTTTTTTCTGTTGCATGAGACTTTTGAACGGATCGTAGATATTTTCTCATCTCTGAATTTGACACTACAATTGGCTTCTCACTGTCAGCTTCAGTTTTCATGCAATTCAATATAGACAGGATATTTTAAAAGTTACTCAAGTGAATACCAAGTGTGCTCACTTGTTTGCTACGTAGGGAATAGTATAAAGAAGGTGATAATACATTTTAGTTCATAATGCAATATTTTAATGTCATGTTTTTTGACTTAAGTGTTGTTTTTAAATTAACAGACAAATATATACATGTGTACATAAGCTTATGCGTTCTAATTATAATTTTGTACATTCATACAAAGAACTTAACTAAAACAAAAATAAAATTTTTAGAATAAAAAAATTTTACAGTTTTAAATAAAAATAATATAAATAAAAAAAAGTAATTCCATAATTTTTAGAATAAAAAAGTTTTATTTTTAAAATTTGCTTTCTTAGGAACTTATTCGACAGATTTTGTTCGGATTATTTTTTGTTGCCATTTAAAATTACATTCTTTGAAATAATGTAAAAAATAGTGTGCCCTAACAATTCAAAATATTTTCGACAGCAATTAACAAAATAATAAAAATATAAAAGTTATTTTTTTGCATGGAATTATCTTCGATTAAACGAATTTCATCATTTTAATGCACACAATTTTCTATTTGTCTGATAAGTTCTTGAGATATGGCGAAATAAGCAAGAAGTAAAATTAACAATCAGGGGTCCGAACTTCGGACAACTCTTCTGACCAAACTATGGGGATTGTATTTCTCAGATTGCGGATATTTTGAGAGTCAGAAATCCAAATAAAGGTATGCTTATTAAGAGAAAGTTTGTGCCTTATTTCGAAACTTAAAATACGGTCTGCATTAATTAGTTATCATATTTAAGATCACTCTCTTGAACAATTAAGATTAAATCCCAGAACGTGAAGATCTGATCATTAGAAGAAAAGTTATTTAGAATAGCCTGTATATTTTATCTTTTTTTGTTTATTTATTAGCCATTGAGAAAATGGGTGTTGTTTTGGGTTTTGGACGTAATAGCACTTTTCAACTGTGTTCAAGAGTAATTGTAAAAAGTGCGCATGCGTCGTCATTGCATGCGTTGCTATGGCGACCGAGATTAAGAGGATATTTTCTCATAATACTCAACACTTTAATTTTGAAAAAAAAATTTCATTTGTTTCATAAACACATAAATCCAATTTATCTATTCACACCTTCAATAAGTAATCTAAAGAAATTTAAGGTATTCCCTACAGTGGGGATATAAATTTAAATAAAGGAAAATGAAATATGCACAAAATAAACAAGAAATTAACATTTTTAATCCAATTATATAATTGAAAATTTATTGTTAGAACAGTTATAAAGTATGGATAAGAAAAAGAAAGAATAGCAGTCANATAGATCTCTATTTTAGTATTTTGTCGAAAGCGCTTTTTTTCACAAATTTATATATTACGATTTTTGATTTATATCACGAATTTCTTTGTTTTATTATTGTTATTAGTTATTCGTTGAAAAATGAGTCTCAGTCTTGCTATTATGCTTTTGAAGTATTATCAAACGAAGCGTGCTCGAAGATTTATTAAAAAAAAGTTGTTATATGGATTTAAATGATTGTTTTGAATTCTTAGAATTTTGTGCATTGCACTAGTATAATTGAAAATTTATTGTTGGAACTGTTATAAAGTACGAATAGAAAAAAGAAAGAATAAAAGGCAGTATAATTTTATAATTCACTTATTTCCTTCAAATTTACAAAAAAAATAAAACTCAATTTTCAACAAAAGGCTGCCCATTTTAGTTTCATTCGAACTATCACAATCCTTTATCCATTTAAGCGATGATGCTGTAAATAGAAATCAGTAGATCTGCCGTATATCGTAATGACTTGATTTTGACTCCATTTGATGAATATACATTTAAAAAAAAGAGTTCAGTTAAACGATGATTTGAAATAATGATCATTTTCTACTATTCTATGAGGATTTATTATGGCCGTATGTGAATGATCGTAAAAAAGCAATATAGTGGGAAATAATCGTCCATTACTGACACATTAAATGCAACGGCCAATCATTATGATGCCTGATATACTTTTCTTTGAGAGCGTTTTAATCGTTCTCAAAATAAGTTTAGAAAGGAAAAATATTCAAGATGTTTCTTTTAAGATGCAATTTTATAAACTGATTTTACTCGTTGAACAAATTCTTTCGATTATAAACTTAAAAAGACATTTCTTAAAAGAGCATTACATAAGGGAACTTTTTATTATGGGCACAGCACGAATTACGCGAATCGACTTAAAATGCGAGTTTGAAAAATTGGTACACATCAAATTTGATTTTTGAGAAAATGGGTACAATTTAACCCGTTTTATCCCGACTTTTCATATTGAAGTGCTGCATAAAGAGGTTTAATGAAAAAAATGGTATAATATGTTATCAACTAAATGGTAATATCAACTATTTGTTACCATTTCAGTTCGAAATGCACCTTATAGTTATACATCTAGTGATAGAAACTTAAATCACTAATAAATTATGGCGGAAGGGAAACTTTTAATTCTCCTAGATAAAAGACAACATTGAAACAATTGTCCTACCACATTATATGTTTTTGTGAAAAGAAACTGTCCTATAAATTTGACGCTGGGCACTAACAACCCTATTAAAGATTATCAACTAATAAGAATAAGAAATATCAATGAAAACTATATATTTAATTTTAGATGACGTGGCGTACAATATTCCAAAAACGTATTTAATTTACATAAACAAAAATAAACATATAAGAATAATTCAATTATTTTACAGTTTGCTTATGCGTACCGCAACAAACCCCAAGGGGTCGTCCCCGAGGAATATGTAGTATGATTAAGACTAGTGTGGTGAGCAACCCAGAAGACGAGTGGTTATTCAACCAGGACGCCTGGGTCACCACTGTCACAGAGCTCACAACATTATTTTCTCTCATTGATTATTTTCCTATTGTATGTATATATTTTATTTTTATCTTATCTTTTATTCGCCTTGGGTTGATTATCGTGCGTTGTAAATATATATACATACATAACTGCATAACTACAATCACTGCATAACTACATGCATACATAAATATATATATACATGCATACTGACAGATTTAACTCAGACCTTCTTTAATAATATCGATCATCATAATCTTAATAATTATCTTATTTTATATTGTTTATGATTATATTGTCATTTAATTATACCTCATGCCACTCAACATTTCTTGATTGTCCATGTCACACGAACTCCCTCTCGATTTTTGGTGCTCAGCACCCTCTCTTCCTCCCATCTCCATTCCTCCTCACTACTCCTCATCATCGATTTATTACTACTGAGGAATAGGTTAATGCCTCTTCGCGGCAGCACACCGCGATTTATGTGATTTCTGCCATTCTGGGCACTAACAGGCTAATATAAGCTTTCAGTCAAAATATACATAGCATAAAATGTGCGTAAAAGAAAACAGAATGAGCTCAGGGGATGATAGGCATGGGCCTAGGGCCCACAATTTCTGAGGGGCCTCAAAAATTAGTAAAAAGTCTAATGGAAGGTGGAATAGCTTTGTGCTGGCTTAAGTACTAAATAAAAAATAATTACAACTTACAATAAAAAAATAATTCAGCTAATCAGTGATTTTTAGAAAAAATCACTGATTTATTTTGTTTATGGTCACCAAACTATTTTTATTTTGACATAACATTGTTTTGTTATTTTATATTTTGCTTGAATTTATAGATACGTAAACTTCATCTTAGAAAAATAATCTTCAATTGTCTGCCTTCAAAATTCTTAGAATGTTTATCTTGAATCATGCAGTTCAATAGATTCTTTTCTATTGTTAGGGCAAATTACTCAAAATATTGTGAAAACTACAGTAATTTAATTTCAAAATATTTCGTAAGGGGCTCAGAGAATTTGGTGGGCCCTGGGCCTGAATTTGTCAAGATCGGTCCTTGACTGAGCTTGAAATGTATTGTTATAAAAATGGGCGCATTACTCAGTACGTGTTTAAAAATATAAATATAGCTTAAAGTACGCGTTTGAAAAAATTTGATGCAGTTCAAATTAGGCGTTTAAGAAAATTGATGCAATTTAATAAGCGCGATTAATAAAAAGGGGCGTGACTGAAAATGTGCATTGAAGACGGAGACAGACGGAACTCAGCTTGTGTTTAAGACTAGAAAGACCGAAATAGCCATATTGCCCAAAAGCAGTCAAAATGACTACATTGTGAAAGAATTACTAATGTATAAAGAAATTCGTTTAAAAATAGTTTTTAATATTTTTGATATTATTTACAGTTATATAACTAGTTATTAGTAAATATTAACAATGAAAAAATTATATGTTGTACAAAAAGTCACAAAATACTAAGAAATTGTGCCATCATTGTTTTTCTAATTGAAATTATAAAGCAGTCAAAATGACTTCCTTGGGCAATCTAGTGTTAAGAAAATAAATATAGTTTGAAATTCATGCTTGAAAAAAATGGGCATAGCAAAAAATGAGCAAATAAGGTAATAGAAGTAGCTATATAAGACAAGGCCTCAAAAGTAAGAAAAAATATTTATTAATTTAATAATGATCGAAACAATCTTAGATTGAACGAGACACAATAGTTTTTAAGAAATCTTAAGTCCTTCACGAAGGCAAAATTTCTTCCAATACTTGATCCGGGAGTTCCCTTGTCTTCTGGATTGGGTTCAAAATTACAAGGCCACGTAGGCCAACAATACTAGTCGTAAACCCAAATTGGGGCGGTTGCTCAACGTCAATTATAAAATAAAATATAACATGCCTAAAATATTTAAATCCTGTTTAGTCCCTTTCCACAGAACTTTTCTAACAGACGCTCATTTAGTTCGCGTATTATAAATTTTGTCATAGCGTAACAATGCGGAAAAAAATTTAGATAATAACTGTGCAACTCTATGGATCTTCCAATACTTCATTTCCTTAATCAATTATTTATATTATCATGACTTCTTCTGCAATTTTAACTCTCCTTCTCCAGTGAATTGAAAACCACACAATTCAAAAGTGACTGGCTTTCTTTTTTTTTTAAATAATTTCTCGTCACTTTAAATTTATCTCAGCTAAATTAAATTAAGAAAACAAAGCACTCGTATGCCACGCGGCTCAAGTAACCGGAAGAAAAAGGTAAATTCACCGAAAAAGCCATTTATTTATCTTTCCAAGAAAAGAGCGATAGAAATTCAATAGCACATTCACTGAAAAAATTTTCCTGAAACTGAATAAACTGAACGATTTATGTCTTGCGGGAACTGCAAGAGAAAGATAATAAATTTTCAATTGAATAACGGTCTCAGTTTTTGATGCGCTCCATAGATTAAACCATCTTCTTATTTTGGGAAACTGTATCACAATTTTATAATTTCTAAGTATAAATAATAGTTCTGGCATCGTAGTATATAATCAGTTTTCGTTATGGTTAAACAATTTTATCTCTTATTTCTCAAGAATAAAACATTTATTTAAATTGTAAAACAGAATTCTACGATAGTATTTTGAAATTTTTATATCTTGTTTTTTTTTTTTAAAAAAAGAAAGTGTAATGCGCTAGTAGTTCTTTCTATAATCTTTAAACCAAATTGTCCACACTGTTGTCATGTCACGTAAAAAAATAATAAATAAAAAAAAACACTTAACACTAGATTGCCCGAGGATTCATTTTGACTGCTTTTTAATTTAAATTAGGAAAACAATAATGTATATAATGACACAATTTCTTAGAATTTTGTGACTTTTTGTACAATATATAATTTTTTTTATTGTTAATATTTATTAATAACTTGTTATTTAACTGTGAATAATATAAAAAATATTAAAAATTAATTTTAAACGAATTCCTTGACACATTAGTTATTCTTCCACTATCCAGTCATTTTAACTACTTTTGAGTAATATAGATATATGCTAAGTTTCAGTCTTTCTAGTGTTAAGAACAGTAGTAAGAAAAGACAACTGTTTTTTAGTTTTATGCAGTAGATGAACATTGCATCGTTTATTAGACTTGTAGTTAATAAAATAGTTATTACCCTAAATCCTAAATTGTACAAGTTAAAGTACAAAAGGTACACAACTAATGGGATAATTGCTATTGATGGAAATGACTGTGACTGATGGATGAAGACTGTGGCTATTGATGGATGAAGACTGTGACTATTATGAGGATAGAATTCCAAAACAGCTCGTCTGTTGAGAACTAAGTTAACTTTCTAGTTTAAATTTTTTACCCTTCCTTGAAAGACTTGGATGTTTTCTGAGGTGTCACTGCTACACCCCTGTGAATAAAATGAGTCAGTAAGTTGATAAGTTAAAAAGTCGTTGAACGTAAGGTTGTTGTTAAGCTAGAGAAACAGCTTCATAAATTGACAGAGGACTTGGATTTCAAGCTAAAGAAAGCTGTTTATCTAGATTGCAGCGA
Organism: Parasteatoda tepidariorum; assembly: GCF_043381705.1. Taxonomy (NCBI): domain Eukaryota; kingdom Metazoa; phylum Arthropoda; class Arachnida; order Araneae; family Theridiidae; genus Parasteatoda; species Parasteatoda tepidariorum. The sequence continues at coordinate 47,509,026 of NC_092212.1, read as the reverse complement.
AAGTGCCGCCACCTAGTGAGCCAGATGGAAAGAGAGAGAAGTGTGGGACATATGTTTAGAACATTCACGTGGGCTTTGCAACAGGGACTGAATCTACTTCGGATAATGGAAATATTCTGATTATAGAGATAGCACTCTTTTTCTTTTAATCTTACGGGGATATATACGAAATAAATTCCTTGTAGAGATAACACCCTTTTTTATTGCTACTTATTAATTAAACTTTGGTGGCAAAGTTGGTAAAAGCGTAGCTCATTCTACTGTTGAAGTTGCCGACTAAAGTAAGGGCGTGTAAGTGGCTGAAAGTCCTCTCATTGTTTGTGGTGTGGAAATTTGGTGAGAAGAAGTTCAGGTGCTATCCGCGTCATCTAAACCTAGATAATGATTATGCGGCATTTCTACCACCGTGGTTATTAAAAGATGGAGCACAGAAGACGGAGCTAGTTGCTTGAACATTGTAAAGAAGTTATTGTTAGAAGGTGTTAAGGCAACTTATAGATATTATTTAACATTTATTAAGCAGAAATTAGTTTTATGAGCTAAGTTTACAGTAAAAATAAGTTTNAGTTTGTAAAAGCGTCGCTCATTCTACTGTTAAAGTTCAATCCTGGTAGCCGACTAAACTAAGGGCGTGCAAGTAGCTGAAAGTTCTCTCATTGTTGGTGGTGTGAAAATTTGGTGAGAAGAAGTTCAGGTGCTATCCGCGTCATCTAAACCTAGATAATGATTACGTGGCATTTCTACCACCGTGGTTATTAAAAGATGGAACACGGAAGACGGAGCTAGTTGCTTGAACATTGAAAAGAAGTTATTGTTTGAAGGTGTTAAGGGCAACTTATAGATATTATTTAATATTTACTAAGCAGAAATTAGATTTATGAGCTAAGTTTACAGTAAAAATAAGTTTACAGTCACTCGGACCAACAGTGCACTTTCTGGAGCCACAGCAGTTACAGGTTTCTTGCTAACCGTATATGCTTTATTAAGATTGTAATTTTTCAATTTTACAAAATTTTAATCATAACTAGACTAATAGATAATTATTCAATTTCTTTAGATTTTAAAACATTTCAGTCATACCCAGGCTGATAGATTTATGCATTTTTTTTTAAATTTTAAAACCTTTGAATCATACCAATGCTGATAGATTTATGCATTTTTATAAATTTTAAAACCTTTGAATCATACCCAGGCTGATAGATTTATGCATTTTTTTTTAATTTTTAAAACCTTTGAATCATACCAATGCTGATAGATTTATGCATTTTTATAAATTTTAAAACCTTTGAATCATACCCAGGCTGATAGGTTTATGCATTTTTTTTTAAATTTTAAAACCTTTGAATCATACCAATGCTGATAGATTTATGCATTTTTATAAATTTTAAAACCTTTGAATCATACCCAGGCTGACAGATTTATGCATTTTTTTTAAATTTTAAAACATTTGAATCATACCCAGGCAATTAGATTTCTATACATTTTTTTTTCATAAGTCATTCGTGAAATTCTTTTTTTAACTTAATGGCGGTACTTTACTAAAAAACATGAAGTTACTCAACAAAATATAAAAATAAATTTAAAAAGTTTACTAAGTCATTTATACAAGTAAGAACAAACACAAAGAAACTTTATGTTTTCAAATGATGTCTTCTTGTTTATGAAATGCTTTTTTTACAAAAACACAATAAATACAAAAAATTCTTTTTTTCAAAAAAAAATCATTTAAATCTGCATTTCACACTTTCTTACTGAAAAATTAAATTAAAACGTAAAAGACAGGTAAATTTTAAAAACAACAAATTAATCTTTTGTAAAAACAATTCCAAAAACAGTTAGCACGGATTATTTTATGCAAAAGAAAATCTCTTTTTAAGTTCATTTGCATAAACTTTTTAAAAGCAAGCAAAAGTTACTCCTCCGCTTTTCATAATAAAAGGTACCAAATTTCTTTTTTTGAGTACAGACCTAATTAACAAAGCTCTATTAGCTTAAAAGAAAGCCTTATTCTCTCCCTGTCATTATAACATGCAACATTATAAGCGGGAAAGGACAATGAGTTTTTGACAGTTTTATGAATGTCCAGAATAAATTGCAGGAATTCTTAAGATTCCCAAGCAAAATTCTTTTTTAAAAAATGCTCTGAAATGACCCTAGTTTTGAAACTAGATTGTACAAGAAAATTTCAGGTTTAGAAAAAACAAAACCTTTCAAGTTCTGGGAGCAAACGATATCTAAAATTCCTTACAGTTTAAAGTAAACATTTAAGTTTTGAATATCTTTCTTTACATTTCTTAGACATCAGTTTTAAATAGACTATAAAATTGAGTTAAGCATATAAAACATTGGTTTTGTGAAATTATAAATTTCTTTGTAACATTTAAAAATCCAGAAAAAAAATAACCTTTCAAGTACTAGAAGCAAACGATATCTAAAGTTCCATGCAATTTTAAATATACATTTAGGTTTCATGTATCTTTATTTACATTTCTTAGACTTAGTTTTAAATAGACTGTAAAATTGAGTTAAGCAAATAAAATGTTTGTTTTGTGAAATTATAAATTTGTGCATTACGTTTAAAGGTCAAACAAAATAAAACATAACCTTTCAAGTGCTAGAAGCAAACGATATCTACAGTTCCATACAGTTTAAAATATACATTTACGTTTTATATATCTTTATGTACATTTCTTAGACATGAGCTTTAACCCTTTCGCGCCGACTGTCACAAATACATGCCAGCATAAAACCGTATCAACCAGGGTAAAAAAATAAAACTAGTAATCAAAGTAATTCTTTAGCAGTTTATTTGTGGGCGGAGTTATATTTGTTTGATTTATTTAATTCACCATTACTTTGTTCAAAATAAAACTATTTAGTTATACTTTGAATTAACATTGATTATATATATGATTAAACTAACAATAATTAAAGAAAAAGCAAAGTAAGTCTGTCAAATTAGTAACGACTACATTTAAGTTACCGTTTTTTATTTAATTGCAACTTGATTCTGATTTTGTACGAATGCTTTTCTGAATCACCCGTCCCCAAGGGGTTAAAGAATCCAAACTTCCGATCGTACTTCTGATCAAAATATTAGGACCATATTTCTTAAATTGCAGTTAACCCCTACATTGTGATGGTCAGAAATGTTTATTCAGAAAAAGGGCGTATTTGCGTCTGATTCGTAACTTAAAACATAGTCTGCACATATTAATTAGCACATTTGAGGTTACCGCCCACCCCACCTCTTAAATAAAGTAGTCTCTTAACCCCTTGGGGACGGGTGATTCAGAAAAGCATTCGTACAAAATCAGAATCAAGTTGCAATTAAATAAAAAACGGTAACTTAAATGTAGTCGTTACTAATTTGACAGACTTACTTTGCTTTTATTTTAATTATTGTTAGTTTAATCATATATATAATCAATGTTAGTTCAAAGTATAACTAAATAGTTTTATTTTGAACAAAGTAATGGTGAATTAAATAAATCAAACAATTATAACTCCGCCCACAAATAAACTGCTAAAGAATTACTTTGATTACCAGTTTTATCTTTTTATCCTGGTTGATACAGTTTCATGCTGTCACGTATTTGTGACAGTCGGCGCGAAAGGGTTAATGTCTTAATATTTAAAAAAAAATTAATTTTAGCGTAACTTGTCCACTATTACTTATAAAAGTGCAGGCCATAAGTTCTGATAAAAGTTTTATGAGAGATCCATTTGCTTTAAAAATTTCTACTTTGCTGCGCTACCACTAGAAGGAATTATTTTCAAAATCCTCATAAGTTGGAGGGTATGTATAAGATTAACACGTTCACGCCGGGATGACCCACCGGTGGGTCACACTAGATTGTCTCATCTTGGCAACGCACCGGAGTAAAAACTGGTAACAATAAATTTCATTTTTCAGTTTTTTTCCGGGAATAATAAAAATCCATAGCTACCAATTGTTTTTAACGGATGCAATTTTTATATTGAATTGCTTCTTCGCCGTGTTAAATTTTCTTACAGTGAATTGTTATTGTTGAGAATAGATTAACTCCTCCCGAATATTATCTAATATTGAAATAGTTCTTCTACCAGTATTTTTTCTTTTCGCGTACCAGTATTTTCACTTTTCCCGGCGAGAACGTGTTAAACTAACAATAATTAAAGTAAAATTAGTCTGCCAAATTAGAAACGACTTTATTTAAATTACCGTTTTTTATTTAATTACGTCCTGATCCTAATTCTGTACGAATGCTTTTCGGAATCACCCGTTCCCAAGGGGTTAAACAGACCACAAAACTGAGTTAACTAAATAAAACATTGGTTTTGTTAAATGATAAATTTATGTGTTACATTTAAAACAGAGTACTTACGACTAACGTTATTATTTAGTATAAAATTCCATGAAAACTATAAGATTTAACATATTGTACTCATTGCATCCCAAATTAGTTGCTACATTTAAGTCGAAAATTTTGCCCCAAATTAGTTGCTATATTTCAAGTAAGTGAAGTCGTAATTAACTTCCGATTCAGTTAGATAGATCGACACCAGTAAAATTATATTACTAATGAATTCACAATTCATTATCTAGAAAATAGTTTTATGGCATTACTGTTGGAAGAGTCCTTACAAACATAGCATTGCTTAAGAGCTGGAGATTCCTGGATTTTTGCAACCAATTTCGTACTTATTTAGAGGAGGAATGCTTGGTAAGTAAATGTTTTTGATTGATATCATAGTACCTTGAAATCTGTGGAAAATGTTCAAACAAAATCATGAAATCATAGATATTAATAATCAATACAAACTATTTAGATGTAGCAAATAATTAGGGACAGAGGGAGTGCAATTTTATACACTATTTTTTATATTACTTCCTAGAACATGATACGGATAAAGTGAAAAATAGTTTTTTGTTATACTGAGGACTAAAACGAGTTAAAAAATAGATCCCAAGGATAGAAAAGTTCGGAGCACTAACTTCTCAAATTCCATAATAAGAGAAATATTAGGTAAGTTGTATAATGTAGTGCATAGCATACCCATGCTTTGAGAGCTTTCATGTGAGAGCTTTTTTCGATCCTCGGACCTTGTCTTACCCAAGGATCTAACCAAGGACCTATGGTACGAGAGTGAGAAGCACTACCATTCAATCACTGGGCGTCAATTTAACCAATTAAACACTTAGAGTCGTGATGGTTTTGGGGATAGAGCGCTCACCTTCCAATGAGGCGAACCGGGTTCGAATCCCAGCAATGGCTTGTCGATACGAATTCCACATCCGGTTTGCAATGACCACAGTGCTGCCGTAAAATGTCCTCAGTGGTAGACGGATCATGGATTAGAATCCCTTTACCATCAGGCTAACCGTGTGAAGTTTTCGTGGTTTTCCTCTCAGTGTAATGCAAATGCAGGTTAGTTCCATCAAAAAGTCTACCACGAAGGCAAATTTCTCCCAATACTTGATCGAGGAGTTCCCTTGTCTTCTGGATTGGGTTCAAATTTACANATTGATAATTTTATTTTTATTTTTTTGTTAGCTTGTATTCTGAAGGACACTTTCCCTGAATTGTTTTTTTTTTCGTAAGCTGTAAAACAAACAAAAAATATACTGGGGACATGAAAATGACTGTTTTTGTGAGAATGACCCATATATTAACATGTATTACTATCATGGTTGTCAGCTAAAGCTTTTTCAAATACAACGTATTATTTTGCTTACAATTGAAATTCTAATTCCATTTTAATGCCACTGGGAAAAATTATAATGGAAGGGATTGAAAGTTGGCAGGTATGCATATCTATATAAAACAAATAAAAGTATTTTTTTCCTGACCACTATAATCTATAAAAAAAAATAGTCATCATGAATAAAGGGTTTCGGAACAGTTTCTAATTAAATGAACATTTATAAAAAAAAAAGGCGAAAAAAAACGTTTTTGTTGTATGATACAGATTTACATATCGCATACTAAGGAAATGAAACATTCTCTTTTTCTGACGATTACAAACGGTTAAAAAATAATAAACATTGAAAACACTCTCGTTTAAAATTCTCTAAAATCTGAAATATTGTTTATGTTGCATAACATTGATTCCCAACTTCTTTACAGCTACGGAACCCTAAATGTTCGAGCATCTTTCGGAGAAAAACCCGAGATGCTGAACTAGAGGAACCCGAAATAAATATAAATAAAATTTATTAGCAACCGTGAATTTATTAACCAAAGAAAGACTACTAATTATTTTGATAATATTTATTGTGAAGAATGAATTTTTTTTTCAATAATAGTTTTATCAATAAACTCAACTGAACTCAGTTACGTAAGAGCCAAAGCTCATCTCAGTTTTCTTGATCTTGGGGTCTGGGGTGCAAGATTAGCTGTTCCGGTTGAGTGGTCAGCCGAGCATGGCACCCCCAGTGTTCTATAGGCATGCTTGGTATTAATTTTATTGGCACAGTAAAGGGATGAAAGGCTGAGTCATGAGCCCAATGAAGGAATGAGAGCTTTTTTCGATCCTCGGACCTTGTCTTACCCAAGGATCGAACCAAGGACCTATGGTACGATAGTGAGAAGCACTACCTTTCAATCACCGGGCGTCAGTTTTACCAATTAAACACTTAGAGTCGTGATGGTTTAGGGGATAGAGCACTCACCTTCCAATGAGGTGAACCGGGTTCGAATCCCAGCAATGGCTGGTCGATACGAATTCCACATCCGGTTTGCAATGACCACAGTGCTGCCGTAAAATGTCCTCAGTGGTAGACGGATCATGGATTAGAATCCCTTTACCATCAGGCTAACCGTGTGAAGTTTTCGTGGTTTTCCTCTCAGTGTAATGCAAATGCAGGTTAGTTCCATCAAAAAGTCTACCACGAAGGCGAATTTCTCCCAATACTTGATCGAGGAGTTCCCTTGTCTTCTGGATTGGGTTCAAATTTACAAGGCTACGGAGTTGAATATTAGTAGCCGTAAACCCAAAATTGGGACGGCTGTTCAACGACGGTTATAAAATAAATTGAAATGAAACACTTAAAATAATAGGTTTTATGCCAAACAATTGAATTCGTAGGCCTGGAGTGGTATCCAGTCCAGCTCTGAGTTTGTGTTTAGTTCATACTTTAACTGAAAATGAATAAAATAAGATGAATAATTGTTTTCGAAAAAAGAACTCTTATAAACGTTGAGAATAATTATCAGAGAAGACATAATTCGTTATTTTTGAATTTGATCATTTTATTTTGAATCGAAAAGTTCAACAATAAATACTGATGGAATTTCTTGTTTATTAAATTTTGCCATTTCCTTTTTTAATGGCATTTTACCTAAATATTTCATTGAAATAATCAAATTATCAAAGAAATTATGGTTTATTGTCTTGATTTAAATATAATTACAAGTCTAAATATAATTACAAAAATTTTGGAATCTCTCTCTCGAAGCACCTTTTGGGAAAACTTTTTTTCAGTTTACTTTTCAGCTCATGTAAAACATTTTGATGCACAATGATAACTATACAATTAGTCTCAAACTAGTCACTTTCAGATCATTAGATCTTTGTCAGTATCTGAAAAACAGGGTAAAAACCTAAAAAATGAAACAATAAATAAGTATAAAAACAAAATTTGTTTTTCAGTATAATCACGTTTCAAGTATAATCAAGTTTGTTATTTCTTGTACAAATTTGAATTTTTAATCAAAAAAGTAGATCTTTGGTGTTTTAATAATTATGAAAAAAATATCTCCTTAAATACACTCTATAACAAAAAAAACGCACCAAGAAGGAGAACGAAACGTCCGATTGAAACGAAAATTGATGGATAGGAAGACAATGTACAGAATAGTAAATGATTAAAATTTCACAACAATTGAAAAATTTATTGCAGAGTTACAGTAGCAATGTTCAACAAGGTGTTGACCCACCTCTAGCCTGGATACAAGCTGCCACACGGCGTGGCATAGACCGATAAAGCTCCCGGATGGTCTCTTGCGGTATTTCCTGCCAAATTCGATCCAATTGTCGAACGAGGTCAGCAACATTCCGTGCCAGATGGAATCGCCTTCCCATCATATCCCAGACATGCTCGATGGGAGAGAGATCTGGTGATCTGGCAGGCCAAGGAAGAGTTTGACAAGCATACAGATAGTTCATAGCTGCACGTGCCGTAGGTGGTCTGGCATTGTCCTGCTGAAAAACCAGCGCAGGGCGCTGCAAAAGGAACGGTAACAAAACAGGTCTTAGGTTGTCGTCGACGTACCTCTGTTCAGTAAGAGTACCTTTAATGACGACCAAACGGGTCCGGCTGTCAAAGGAAATGGCACCCCAGACCATAATGCCTTGTTGAGGGCCGGTGCGGCGTGCAATACTGAAGGCAGGGTCCCCCTCTGCCCTGTGCGTCTCCAAACACGTCTTCGATGATCGTCAGGACACAGTTGGAAGCGGGATTCGTCGCTAAAGGCTATACGTTCCCAGTCGGCATCATTCCAGCCATATCTGTTCAAAACATTCATGCATACGAAATTTCAAAGCAATCGGATGATTGCTTCTTGGTGCATCGATTTTTTTGTTATAGAGTGTATATATAAAGAAAATTGTTTTTGAAATTTTTTATAAAGATTCAAACTATTTGCGCTTTATCTACCATTATCAGCATTTGGGAGGCAAATAAATTAAATTTTCACAAAAAATATTTTTGTTAATCCTGAGTATAAATTTCTGTAGCGATACAAAATTTTATCCGTTTTTGTTTTGCATTTGCCGTTTTTGTTAAAGAAAACAAACTTCATTTAAAAGCTATATTTTAACAATTTTCCCTTATCGGCATTAAAATAAAAACAAAGTTTGCAAAATAATATTTTTATTTTAGCTTTATATTCTGCTCCTGCCTTCTTAGATAAATATTGAAATGCATTTTTATTCCAAGCTTAGAATTTAAATTGGATATAAAAACTCTTAATTAAAAAAATCAAATTATATTCGTAAAAAAACTGTGTCATGAAGAAAAGCAAGTTTTCTGCGCTTATAATTTAAACATTTTATAACCGTTCATTGAAAATTAAAAAACTTATCTATGGCAATACCGGAATTTTTGAAGTATCAAAAGCTTTATCTACTTTACAGCCTCTTCCTCAATTTTTAAAAATGCATCTAATTGAAAAGGTCTAAAAGATAGTTTCTTTTTAGTAAACACACTTTTTTTATTCGCTACTGATATAAAAATGCAAGCGAATACAAATTTCCCTCTTTAAAAGATACTGATTAAAATATTTTTAAAATCATCAAAAATGATTCGTATAAAAAAATATATTCTTTTGAAGCACTTTGAAAAGTTAATTAAATCAATTACTTATTGGGATTAACGAAATAAAGTTTTTTTTAATATTTCACCGTAATAAAGTACAAAATGCAACGAAAGCACTCTCTTATTGACCACGTTAATAAATTAATAAAATAATAAAATCTCATGTTTTAAACAAAAGACTTTATTACATAGAAAAAAAATTTATTAAATTCTAAAAATAGTGGCATGATTTTTTTAGATCTAACAAGCACGTATATTTAATAGTAAAATATTTTTTGTAAAGAATTTAACGTGAAATTCTGTGAATTCTACTCTCCATGAATTATAATATTTATTAATTAAAATATCAGGATTAAATTTTCAACCTAATTAAGAACTATTTTCTAAACTATTTAAAATAAACAATGAATTGTAAAAGAGGAGTAAAATATGTATGCCAAAAATTATCTTTATTTGAATTATTATCTTCATTAAAATGAAGTTGTCTTAATTAAATTACCTTTATTTAAATAATTATCTTTATTAAAATTAAGTTGTCTTTATTAGATTATCTTAATATGAATAGTTTGCCAAGTCTTGTAAACAGCATTACAAGTACTTCCTTAAGACAGCAGGAGAAATAGCTTATAGTTAAGAAAAGAATTGTATACATACCAAGCATGTATCAACAATAAAAACTACAGAAATATTCTCAATATCTGAATTAATTAGAGACGACGTTCGCAATAACTTTTTTCAAAGAGATAAAGACTGGAAACTCAATTTTTTCATTATTGGAATTTATCTGGTGACAGTAAGACATTCAAGATTATCATAATTTATTAATATGTTTAAACATGTATTTTTTATCTGAAATTAACGAACTGAGATAATTTAAAACTAAAGTTATCTAAGAACAAATGCCCAATTATTTTTTTTTTTCTATTTAAATTATTTTCAACATCACTACAAAATATTGTGTTTCCTCAACACTAGTCCAGAATGGATTGTTTCATTTTTTCAACTCAACCAGTATTATTTGTTTCATACTTTCAACTTTTGTGAAAAAGATATAATTAAAGTATCAATAATAAGTGGAAATTAGCAGTAGATAAATAGAAATATATCGTCATTAAGCGAAAAAAACGTGATTAAACAACCAGTATTATTTGGTGTTTAGACATTGAAGGTTCTTGTTTATGGAACTGAAACTGCAGTATGTCCCTTTTTGTACTTTCATTTGAGCTTTCATCACGTTTTTTTTTTCCTTTAGTGTACACAGCAGAAAGTATACCCTATCATTTTTATATATCATAATAGTGTAAACTAAAGTACCAAAACGCAATTGATAATTAAATATTAGCAATTTAATTTTTGTAAGACACATAAAACTAGATTATCTTAAATTAAAAAGAATAGAACAGAGTATACTCTATCGTGTTTGCATATCATAATAGTATAAACTAAAGTACCAAAGCACAATAAATAAGAAAATACATAAAAACGAAATTGTAAGACACATAAAAGGAGATCATAATTAAATTAAAAGAATAGAGTATACTTGATGCATATAAACTAAATCAAAAAAAAAGAAAAAATCAACAAAAAAAAGCTGGTTTAACCAATTTGCACGCATTTGTCAACCCTTTACTTTTCTATTATCTTCTTGGTCTTTAGACAATGAAAAATGTTCTTGTTTATAAAACTGAAACTATAGTATGTGTATTTCTGTACTTTCATTTGCACTTTATTCACATCCTTATTTTTTTACTTATTTTCTTTTGTCATACGTGAAATGTTTCTTACAAAAAGGATACATATATTAGCACTAGGACTGGGCGATATAAGAAATTTTATATCGTGATGCATCGTCAGTTTTGCATCGTGATATAGCGATGTATCGCGATATAGTATTTTTGAAATTCATTTACTTGTAAGGAGCAGAAAGTCCGATTTCTATCAAAACTTCATACTCAGATTGATTTAAATCAATTTATGAATTTGATGTACATGTTTTGCTGAAGAAAGATATTAATGTTATATTTTCAAAAAATCATCGCGCAAATAACGAAAGATTTCTTAGTTTAAAAATAAATAATAAAAAAATAAATAAAATTGAAATTTATCAATATATTTACCTAACAATATAGAAAGAAAATTTAAAAAATAAGTTCGTTAAAAACTATTCGTATGCTTAAAACAAAGTGCAAAATAAATTAAACAAAAAAAAAACACTTTTAAAGCACTATTTTTTATCATTATTATTTAACATAAGTAATAAAGTTAAATTGAATAATTACCGAATCATGAACGAAAAAACAAAGTAAGNAAACAGAGTTGATTGACTTATGTCCAAATCCAAAAGAGGAAAAATAAGTTTTGTTATAATTTTATTTATAAAAATGAAAACAACTAAAGATTTATAAATTTAAAATCAGTAATAAAAACCCATTAAATTATTATTTTATCCAAAAGGTTTTTAATAAATTAAAATAAAGTAAAAATAACCTAACAAATTTAATTACTTTTTAATTTAATTCTTTATGGGCACCTTAAATTGGATTTCCGTTTGTAATAAATACAATAATGTAAAATAATACTTAAACATATAATATCAAAATTAATCTTCACATTTAAAAATAAAAAAGAAAGTTTTGTTTCAAAAAAAATTTACCTAATTAATTAAGAAACAAACGATCACAAAGTCGGTCCCACTGAAAATAATCTGCAAGAAACGATATCAAGTCGCGACAAAGAGGGAAAAAAAACTAAGAGGTGCGGAAACGAACATGCGAGATCACGATATATGTTCTCAAAACTGATTCTGATTCTACCGCTCATCAATCAAGGCCGTTTCAATATAACGATACGTAACATCGTCTTCCCCAGCGCGAGTTGGCATCCTTGCGTGTCTTGTATCGCTATATCGTATATCGCTATATCGTTCGTCTTCGTTACTCGACGGATTAAATCAGATTTCTGATGCATCGCCTGGAACGAAAGTCGCTGTATCGGCCTGCAATACAGGCGTTAAATCGATCTGTCGCGATATATCGATTTATAGCCCAGTCCTAATTAGCACACTTTATAATAAACTCTTAAAAAACGTATAATCTATTTCAGGTTTTGTTTAAAATAATTTTTTTTTTAAAAAAGAGTCAATTTTAAGGCAAAACAATCCAAAAAAAATTTAAGTTTAGAAATTTACAAGACTTCTGCAACTTGTTTCAATTAAAGAAAAACAGCACAAAATCAGGAAATAAAAATATTTGAATTGAGTTTTTTAATTTTTATCACGTTTTAAAAATTAATTAAGTTCAAAAACTATATATCTACGTAAAATATGTATCAATCAACTCAAAGCTGTTCTTTTACGTTTATTATGAATTTATTGATACCTCAAACCGTAATACGCTAGCATTTTAATGTAATTAATATTACTTCGAATTTTTTCAACATTATACAAAAAAAAAGCATCATAATGTATTTTTTGGGTAAAACTGAAACCTAATTCAGACAATACACTGAATAACCCACCTAGAAAAAGTTTGTTTTTTTTTACCAAATAATGCTTTGCTGATCAATCTTATTCTCAGGAGAAGTGCGAGAAACATTTGTTAATCAATTTTTGAATTATTGAAGACATAAGTTCCTTCTACTGTTATTGATCTGTTACACCTAAACGTAACTCAAAAACACAATAATTCATTCGGCAAAAATATGTATTACGTAAAAATTAGTATTAATTAATAGCGTTTAATAATAAGTGTAAGATTATTAATAATATATTAACACTATAAATTATTATTAATAATAGTGTTAATAATAATTATCTTTTCTTTATTAACAGTAATGCTCTTGTTTTTCTCTTTTCGTTCTTAATTTGCTCATGACTTTCCATTACATCAGTAACAATGCATTCATAATTATATCAAAATCAGTATAATCAATATATTTTCGTAAGAAGTCGAATTCTTGTCCATAGATGGCGCCACTGAAAAGCAAGAAACGCACACTCTGCCTTAAATTTGCTCGGTTTCACCAAGCAGGCCCATGTGGCAAGTAGCATTAGAGACAACAACAATAACATATATTTTCTTTAATTTAATTTAACATGTATTGGTACCCTTAAAAGCATTTAAAATAGATAATACTTAAATATCGCGTAGTAGATTAAAAAAAATTATAACTAAATCAGTTTAAATAGTCTTTTACATTGACATCGTAACATAACCGAACTCTCTCTCTCTCTCTTAATTTTTTTAGAATTTATCTTAATAAAATTGCATTGAAAAAAGTCAAATGATATTTCAAACTGAGCTGTAATAGGTAAGATGAAATAGCATCCTTAACTTTTGCTGCCATTTATTGAAATGATGAATATATTTTTAATTAAAAATGTGTACTTCTACTCAATTTTAAACGCGGGGCACATGAAAACATGTTCTAACTAAAATTGAATGTACGGACCATTTTTTAGTATTTTACCAATGGACATTTTAAGATCAATAGATATATACAGTAGGTTATACATAGTAATTAATGTTTGTTCATGCTCATTATTAGTGTGTTTTGATTCTATTTTTGCAGTTTTATATATTTTTGTTTAATTGTTATTTCTCGTGAACTGATAGTCTTTTTATTTTAAATTTATAAATACGAAATTACTTATTTTCACATTCAGGTAAAATACATTTTTCTGTTTCCGAATATGTTACTAACTTAATACTAATCAATAAGCCATGCCACATAGAGAGCGGGTTCTCAGGTAACGGGTAGGAGAATGAGTCCATTGTTTTTTTGTTTTTGTTTTTTTTTAAGGGTAGGGGGAAAATAAAATACCTCTTGCGGACAGGCAGGTAACATATAGGAGAATGCATCCATGCATGTCATGTTTTTAACTGCCCTGCAGTCTCTGCAGGCCTTCACCTCTTAAACTACCCCACAGAAGAGGATTTGTATTCATTTAATGCCATAGAAATAACAAAAACTATTCAGGCACACCATGAAATATGATTCAATAGAGGATACGACACCAATCAATGAATCCATTGGTTTTCCTTTGAATGGTAGAGAAGAAATAAAATACTTCTATTACAAGAACAAGCAGATAAGAGAGTGAATCCATTGGTTTTCCTTTGAATAATAGGGAAGAAATAAAATACCTGTCGTGATCCAACAGGCGGGTATCGGAATGAATCCATTGGTTTTCCTTTATATAATAGGGAAGAAATAAAATTCCTTTCGGGGGACAACAAGCAGGTAACGGATTGGAGAATGAATCCATTTGTTTTCCTTTGAATGGTAGGGAGGAAATAAAGAAGCTCTCGAGGACCAACAGGCATGTATCGGATAGGAGAAGAAATCCATTGGCTTTCCTTTGAATGGTAGGGAAGAAATGAAATACCTCTCGTGGTCCAACAAGCAGGTAGCGGAATGAATCCATTGGTTTTCCTTCAAATAATAGGGAAGAAATAAAATTCCTTTCGCGGGGCAACAAGCAGGTAACGGATTGGAGAATGAATCCATTTGTTTTCCTTTGAAGTGTAGGGAGGTAATAAAAAACCTCTCGAGGACCAACAGGCATATATCGGATAGGAGAATGAATCCATTGGCTTTCCTTTGAATGGTAGGGAAGAAATGAAATACCTCTCGTGGTCCAACAAGCAGGTAGCGGAATGAATCCATTGATTTTCCTTCAAATAATAGGGAAGAAATAAAATTCCTTTCGCGGGGCAACAAGCAGGTAACGGATTGGAGAATGAATCTATTTGTTTTCCTTTGAATGGTAGGGAGGAAATAAAGAACCTCTCGATGACCAACAGGCATGTATCGGATAGGAGAAGAAATCCATTGGCTTTCCTTTGAATGGTAGGGAAGAAATGAAATACCTCTCGTGGTCCAACAAGCAGGTAGCGGAATGAATCCATTGGTTTTCCTTCAAACAATAGGGAAGAAATAAAATTCCTTTCGGGGGGGCAACAAGCAGGTAACGGATTGGAGAATGAATCCATTTGTTTTCCTTTGAATAGTAGGGAGGAAATAAAAAACCTCTCGAGGACCAACAGGCATGTATCGGATAGGAGAATGAATCCATTGGCTTTCCTTTGAATGGTAGGGAAGAAATGAAATACTTCTCGTGGTCCAACAAGCAGGTAGTGGAATGAATCCATTGGTTTTCCTTTGAATAATAGGTAGGAAATAAAATATCTCTCAAGGTTCAACAGGCGTGTATCGGATAGTAGAATGAAACCATTGGTTTTCCTTTGAATGGTAGGGGAGAAATAAAATACCTCTCGTGGACCAACAGGCAGAAATATAACCTTTCTGGAGCAATAGCAATCATCCTCTATGAATAGTGCTATATTTAAAGCATGTTCATAGTATTCTTTTAACTGCCAGACCATTCTAACTGCACTGTTTGAACTCAGCTCACCACCAGAGAACATTCTATACAGTTCTCAGACACCAGAACTTGCAAAGCTCATCCTCTAAACTTTTGGAAACCTTTAACATTGATATAGACAAGACAAAAATAACAACAACTAACTAATTCTAATATCGTATCGTATTCATATTAAATGAAAACATCTACTCAACCTAGTATATAAAGATCTGATCATTAAAAAGGAAGATATTTAGATTGTTCGAGTTGTTTTTTTTAAATAGATTTCAAGAATTTATGACGCAATTATGTAATTTTATTAGTAATTATCATTGATTATTAGTATTTAATAACTTCTTCAAATGATAAATACTTTTATTTAAGATTGTTACTTTATCTTATAAAGTAACGGGTTCCTGATTCCAGTAAAATAGATGCCATTTATACACGTTTAGAATACATTTCTACTCAATGACCTACATAAACACATGAACATTTATATTATACAACTCATAAAAGAAATTTTTTCCTAGATGCAATATCACGCCACTAAACGCCCAAACGACCTGAAAAAACTCAACATTCATGTAGTTCAACAAAAGCATCTATTTAACTATATTATCGAGTCATGCTTCTAAGAGCCTAAAGTAACGTGATCAATTTATCGTGAACCTAAATATTCCCTAAACTAGCTAAACAATTCTTAGATATTCATGCTATGTAACTTACAAAAAATATCGCCACTATCTTTTCTTAAATATCATATCACTCTAGAAGCCTTTAACACGCCTAAAAATTTATTTTATCCAAAATATAAAAGATATCTTAACTAAAATTTTCAGTTCTTAAAATTTTTAGATTTTAAAAATATCATTCCATGCCTACTGCGATCTTTTAAAACGCCCGAACGACCTAAGCAGATGATATTTTAAGTTATGAAATCAAACAAAACGCTGACTTTTTCTGAACAAGCCTGCTTTGTTTCGATGGATTCAGATATCTAAATCCTAAAAATATAGAGGGTAGCTGCATTCTAGGAAATATGGTCCCAATAGTTTGGTCAAGAGATTGCTGTTCGAAGTTTGAGCGCCTTAATGTAAATTTTACTTTTACGTATTTCGCCATATCACGAGAACTTTGCAAGCGAATTGAAAACGTTTTGCACTCAATTATAAAATTCATTCATCCAAGGATAATTATTTGCAAAAAATAATTTTAAGCAAATATATTTCCCTTTTTATTATTTTATTTAATATTAATCGATAAAATTTTGAATAGTAAGTTATAAAATTTTATTCATCATTTTAAAGAATATAATTTTACATGGCAAAATACAATAGTTCCTGAGAAATCAAATTTCAAGAAAGTCGCGTTTTAAAATTTTCGTTTCTCAGGAACTATTTGACTGATTCTACTCAAATTTTATACTTTGCCATGTAAAATTATATTCTTTAAAATTATATAAAAAAAAATTGTATACCTTACAATTTAAAATTTTTTCGACTAATATTATATAAAATAATAAAAAATAGTAAATATGTATTACAAATTATTTTCTCAAGAAATTATTTTCGGATAAACGAATTTTATAATTGAGTGCAACAAAAATTTCAATTCGTTTAAAAATTTCGCGTGGTATGACGAAATACATAAAAAGTAAAATTAGTATTAAGGGATTCAAAATTTCGACCACTCTGCTGATCACACTATTGACACCATAAACACCAGATTACGGTTACCCACTATGATTTGGGGTTCAGAAATCAGAATCCACTAAGAAAAGGTATGTAAATACGTTTTTGTGTCTGATTTAGTAACTTAAATTATAATCTGCACTGATTAATTCGCATATTTAAGGTTGCCCTTTCGAATCATTAAGAATGATTCCTAGAAAGCGAAGATCCGATCGTTACAATAAAAGTTATTAAAAGTGGTTCGTTTTTAATTATACGCACTGTACCAAGGTTGGTCAAAATAATGGAAGCACTTCTATTCGAACTCTATGTAAACAATTTTTCTTTTAGCAGAAAATGTTTTAGAGTACGTTGCAAAACTGTTGGCAATTTGAAAAATCATGCTTGAAGGTTTTAGAAATTGTGTCCTTTTTAACCATGCAAAATTTGCATCGGCAAAAACAATAAATGGAAGTTAAAGTCCGATTCTTTCTTTCAATACCACTATAATTAAAAAAGAAATCCCATATAAATATTGTACAGAATAATTTCAAAACTGCCGATATTAAAGCTAAACAAAATTAACTTCCAATGTTCATTTTGGTCGATTTGAACTTTACATGGGTAAAAATAACATCATTTCTAAAAGCTCAAAACTTTAAATTGAGCCAGCTGTTTTGCCATGTAAAATTTACCATAACATTTGCTGCTGAAAGGAAAATTGTTCATGTAATGTTAGTATAAAAAAAATTTTCCGTTATTTACGTCAACCCCTCTAAAAACCGAAAACGAAGCCTAAAAAAGGCCTTGTCATCAAACTTAGTAAAATCATCTCGCCTATAGTAATATGAAATGCCTCAAGACATCGAAAAACATTTAAGCGACCAAAATAAGACATCAACATTCAAGTCACCCAACTTATAAAAAACACCTCAATTAAAACATCATGTTATGCTTCTAAAAGCCTAAATGACCTAAATAATGCCTAAATATTCAGATCATACGAAGTATATAAGCCTAAAATATCATGTGATGCTACTATAAATTTTTTCATTCTAATAACGAAATCGCATAACTAACTACGTTTCATTCGCTCATAAAGTCATATTATCCTAAATGTAACACCAAGTATTTTTAAGAAAATGTGTAAAGTAAACATAAGTTAAATTGAATCATTAGTATACTACTTAAAAAGAAAATTGCTAAATGAGTAAGGAGAATAAGATATAAAGACTGCTGGCAGAATGCTAGAACAAACTTTATCTTTTGTCACCAGAACATAACATAGAAAAAAAATTCTAAAAAATATGTCTAAATAAAAGCAGGCAAGCACAGTGGTCTAATGGGCAAAACAGGAATCAGTTTGTAATGTTAAAAACTACCTAAATAACACTTAAATATTCATGCCATCCAACTTGAAAAATTACATCTTAACTAAAATATCATGCCATGACTCTAGGAGCCTAAAAGATGCTTAAACCTAAATAACTCTTTAATATTCAAGTCATCAAACTTAAAAAAGACGCCTTAACTAAAATATCAAGCAATGCCTCTAGGTGTCAAATTGACCAAAAATAAAGCATAAATATCCATGCTGTATAACTGGCGAAATATATCTTTACTAAAATATCATGTCATGATTCTAGGAACCTAAAAGACGCTTAAACATAAATAACTCTTTTATATTCAAGTCATCAAACTTAAAAAAGACGCCTTAACTAAAATATCAAGCAATGTCTCTAGGTGTCAAATTGACCAAAATAAAGCATAAATATCCATGCCGTATAACTGGTGAAATATATCTTCACTAAAATATCATGTCATGATTCTAGGCGACTAAAAAATACCTAAACATTAATGACTCTTAAATATTCAAGTCATCCAACTTATATAAAACATCTTAATTAAAATATCGTGCGGTGCCTCTAGGTGTCTAAACAACCACAATAACGTATAAATATTCATGTCATCCAACTTAAAAAAGGCAGTTTGTACTCGTATAAGGCATGTCATTCCACGATACGCATTTTTATTCAGATAATTAATTCGTATAACTAGCTAAGTTTCATCCGCTCATAAAGTCACATTATCCTAAAATGTAACACCAACTTCCTTCTTAGGGAAGCGAGGAAAATAAACTTGAATTAAATTGAATCATTAGTAAATTATTTAAAAAGAAAATTGCTAAATGAGTAAAGAGAATGAGGTACAGAGGCAGCTGGCAGAATACCAAATCTTTTGTCTCCAGAGCATAATATGGAGGAAGAATCTAATGTGTAAGCCTAAATAAAAGCGGGTAAACACAGTGACCTAATGGACAAAACAGGAATTATTTCGTAATGTCTTTTTATGCCCGGGTTTAATTGGATATGTGCAGATGAGGGAAAATTTGGCAGGTGTATGTGTCATCAATTGTATTTAAGTTTATTATTATCGGATATTCTGTTTTTGTCCTATTATGATATTTCCATGATACATTAAAGTAATTACTGTGCATAAAAAAAATTTACAACTTTTGAATGTAACTAATATTCGATTTATAATAATATTGTACTAATATAATTATACTTATTCAAACTCAATTTACAGGAACAGCAAAAAAAAATGAAAAAAATTGAAGATTTAAAAAGATATGAAATAATTGTTACTTTTGGCACAATCTTACACTTCAGATTAACATTAAAATACGTACCAACAAAATCATCAAAATACACACAGAAACGTCAAAAAGTATTAAGTATAAGACACTTGGTGGGAAATCCAATTATTGAGTAGAAAACTTAAAATATTTTTTTTTTTGATGTTCATAATTATAAAACACATATTGAAAGTTATTCGAGTTGTTTGTTTCAGGTAATGTTAACTTTAGGGACAAATTCGCGGATATACAGCCGAACTCACTTATAATGATTCCTGATTTAACGAGATACCGGATTAAGGGATCAAATCAAAAATACTTGTTTGGAAAAATTTTAATTCTAATGAAGCATAACTCGCTTTTAATCAAGCAAACCCCGGTTTTAGCGAGCAATACGTTATGTGATTTATAAAAATTCTATGTACTTCACTTTTCCAACTCAGCTAAAACCTTTTTGTAAAAATTCGTGTAACAATCCGATACTGAAAGTAAATAAGTCATAAATTCAGCCAACGCGTGAACTTTTTTTGAAAGCAGGAGTGAAAATTGACAATGTTTTTTGAGAGATGAGTTTTATCTGAAAAACAATTGCACAAGAATGAGTCTAAGTAAATTAACTATTTTCTTTTATACTGTAGAGAACTAAAAAATAAATAAAATTATTATTTTATTTATAATTCAGTAATTATGTATAAACTTAAGCAATTTTTTCACGATTTCGTTTTTTACGAGCACTTGGTTATAACGAGCAAATAATGCGGTATTTTCACGTTCGCTATCTATTACTTAGATCAAACGAATTTGATAAACTAAGACTCGACCCTAAGTTCTAATTAAACTAGTTTAATTGTATTTTTACGCATAGGAAAGCAAAGAGTGAATAGAATGTAAATCATGGCATATCGAAAGTAATTTTTTAAGTGGAGATATACAAAAAATGTTTGATACATGATATGAAAATAAGTTTTGCTTACATAATGATACTTTTAAGATGCATGTTTTAACACATTAAAAATGTTTTAAAAAATGGTTAAACAAATAAATATATATCTGCAGAACATATGCGCTTGTTAATGTCAGATAAATATTAAATGTGCATTTTTTCATTGATTAATTATGTTTCAAGAGTGATATTGAGGTTAAATTAAATTAACATAATGAATGAATCAGAAATGTCTTACAGGTTCAAAATTAACGTGAGCATTTTACTTTTCTTTCTTTTTCATTTATGAAAATTCTTGGTTGCATAGTGATTTTCAAATCACTAACCTTCAACTTTCTTTCATTGCAATTTGGTGAAGAATCACAGTTGGAAAACATTCTTTCAAATAAATATGCTAGAGCATTATTAAGAGTAATAACAAAGAAAACATCCTTATGACATATGTTAGTAACAGAACCTAAGAATCGTGCTTATATTAGGTGTTATTAAGTTGAATTAAACATTTATATTATTAAATTAGTACTATTGATATTATTTAAAGTTGGAAATTATTTCTCCTTTACCCAGCATACGTCTTTGCTATAACTTTGCCGGAAGTATCTTATTTTTGCTGAAACCTTAACCGTTACAATTATCAATAAAACTTTAACCAACAAAATTAAAAGAAACAATTGATTAATTACAATTTA
Organism: Parasteatoda tepidariorum; assembly: GCF_043381705.1. Lineage (NCBI taxonomy): Eukaryota > Metazoa > Arthropoda > Arachnida > Araneae > Theridiidae > Parasteatoda > Parasteatoda tepidariorum. Next base: position 47,487,418 of record NC_092212.1, on the reverse strand, counting down.
TAACCGTTTATTACAAATTAATTTGTTCTGTTGATGTATAAAACATCCCATCTTCAAGCAGTAATTAAAATAAATATGTAGTTTTTTGCAATACCGAATTTAAACAGACATTAATATTGAAAAAAAAACGTTATTGAATGAGCTTTAACCCTTTGAGGACGGGTGATTCAGAAAATCATTCGAACAAAATCAGGATCAGGACATAATTAAATAAAAAACGGTAACTTAAATGTAGTCGTTGCTAATTTGACACACTTACCTTGCTTTTACTTTAATTATTGTTAGTTTAATCATTTATATAATCAATGTTAATTCAAAGTATAACTAAATAGTTTTATTTTGAACAAAGTAATGGTGAATTAAATAAATCAAACAATTAAAACTCCACCCACAAATAAACTGCTAAAGAATTACTTTGATTACCAGTTTTATCTTTTTATCCTGGTTGATACGGTTTTATGCTGGCACGTATTTGTGACAGTCGGTGCGAAAGGGTTAACTAAATCAATATTAATTATTGAACTATAAAAAGTACTAAATTATTAGAATTTTAATACATTGGAATTAAAATAGAATAATACAATTAGAATAATAAAATAAAATAATACAATTATAATTTTAATACATACACTAAACTAAAGAAATGTAACTAAACCAAAATAAAAAGCAAAGTAATTAAAATAAATTAATAATTAAAAGTATACTGAAAATGCGTATTAATTTATTAATAAGCGTAAGTATTAATTTTTACTTATTTTAGCTTACTGGTTAGTTTAAGAAATATATTTCAGTTAAGTTATTCTTACATTAAAAGCCATCTTGCTATAACACGAAGATGCATTACAAATTTATTAATACTTTGATTAAAGATGCTGTTATTGACGATTTCAGCAGATCTTAGTCTTATGAGAAAAGATAATTTCCTTCGCTCTTTATGATGATACTTTGTATAAGAGTGGGGGCGGAATGATAAATCAATAAAATTTAATTAATTTCGTATCGGAAATTATTAGTGAAGCAAGACGAATTTCATGATTCCACATCATCTTTGGTGAGAGGAGGGTATAATCTTCAGAATTGCTACATAATTTAATTTTGATAGTTATTTCTAAGAATAGTTTTATAAAGAAAAGTAACTATCAAATAAGAAAATAATCCAAATGAGATAGGAGGCTGTTTTATATTTTTAAAAAAAATATTTGTATAAAAAATAAAATAACCATAACGTATATTTTAAGTTTATAAATAAGGTCATTTTTCTCAACTAAATAAATATAAGTATTTCATTAAAATAAAACTGTAAACATAAATTGAAACAACTCAAATAAATATGAGCTTTTACTTTTCCAATACTTTAAACAGAGTAGTGGTGGCTCAGAGGATAGAGCGTGGGCATTTCAATGAGATGAACCGGGTTCGAATCCCAGCGATAGCTGGTTTATACGAATTTCGCACCCGGATTGCACTGATCACAGTGCTGACGTAAAATATCTTCATGGGTATAAGGATCATGGGTTAGAGTCTCTTTGCCGTCAGGCTAACCGTGGGAGGTTTTCGTGGTTTTCCTCTCCATGTTATGCAAATGCAGGTTGCTTTCCTACAAAAGTCCTTCCCGAAGGCACATTTCTTCCAATACTTGATCCAAAAGTTCCCTTGTCTTCTGGATTTGGTTAAAAATAGCTAGTCAAGAACGCTAATTTGCATAAATCAGCTGTTCCTAAGCAATTGTCCTTCATCTTTAGGTGGCAGGTGTAACTTAAATATCAATTATAGTGGAAATTAATGGTAGAAAAGCATAATTATAGTGGACACTATGATCTAAATGATTTATTTTATCTATCTGTTTCGCACAATATACTGTAATGAATAATCATCTTCTCCTACCACGCATTACGTAACAGAGAAGTGGGGACACTTAATATTCACCTGAAACTTCAAAAAGTTATTTTTAAGGGATATATTATTGAATTGCATTGAAACTGTAGCTTTTAGATTGAAACCTATTGTAGATTTGAAGTCAGTGGCGCGAAAATAACTGAGATCCGTTTAAAAATCTCATGAAACAGAAAACAAAAAATTTTTGTAAGGGATATATTATTGAATTGCTATGAAACTGTGACATGTTGATAGAAACCTATTGCAGATTTGAAATCAGTGACGCGAAAATATCTGAGATCCGTTTAAAAACCTCATGAAACAGAAAACAAAAAAATATTGTAAGAGATATATTATTGAAGTGCATTGAAACTGTGGCTTGTAGATAGAAACTTATTGCAGATTTGAAGTCAGTGACGTGAAAATATCTGAGATCCGTTTAAAAATCTCATGAAACAGAAAACAAAAAATTATTTTAAGCGATATATTATTGAATTTTATTGAAACTGTAACTTGTAGATAGAAACTTATTGCAGATTTGAAGTCAGTGACGTGAAAATATCTCAGATCCGTTTAAAAATCTCATGAAGCAGAAAACTAAAAATTATTGCAAGAGATATATTACTGAATTGCATTGAAAATGTAGCTTATTGATAGAAATCTATTGCAGATTTGAAATCAGTGACGCAAAAATATCTGAGATGCGTTCCAAAATCACACGAAGCAGAAAACAAAAAAAAGAAAAGAAATTGCTCCACAGTGTAGCAGGCTTGAGTACAAAAATCCCTCACTTTAGAAAAGAAATGCCAATGCTGAAACACAATTATTTTGAAATAGAAAATAGTCTTTTTAAATGTCTTTAGTTCCAAATTAGCTAAGGAAACATCATTAGAACAGCATTCCAATTTTCCATTTGTAATTTTATATAATGGGTAGAGAAACTTGAAAATCATTTCTAGTTATTTTATTCGTTATCTAAACGAAAAGTGTGAAAACCTTTTTTTTTATGAGCATATTATGCATTTGTTAATTAATTAGTTTAAACAACATAAATTTAAAAAAATTATTTATGTTACAGCTCTATCCGTGTAAGCTAAAGCATTAAGCATTCTTAATTCAAATATTGCCAAATGAGGCAGAATTAATTGGCGTGAAATTATTCAACGACGCGTACGAGCTAAAAACGAAATCAATAATTGTCATTTTTCCAATAATAAATATTGATTAGATGTCAAGTTTATGCTTTTAAATGACGAAGTATGTAATATAAATTATTTTATGTTTAAAAATAAATAAATCGGATTTTTAAAAATGCTAAATACTAATATAGTTTAAAACAAATCACCAAGTTTTAATTTTTTTCTTATTTTGTTCCTCAATAAAGTTGATGCAATTTAAACTACCGTAATTATAAATGTAGATATTAATGATCAGTATATCTTTCGCATTTAATATGCATACTTTAATAAGCATTTTTTTTTTCGGCGACGCGTGGAAACTGAAACAATTTTCAATCATTGAACTTTAAAAATATAATGTTTTAAATTAAATGGAATACTGTTGAAAGGTTACTATACATAGTTAGTGACTTTTCCATAAATATCAAATAAAGGTCATAATATAAACATTTTACCCTGATTTTTTTGTTCCAATGATTATTATATATCAATTTCTGAGAATCGAAAACTATAATTCTTCGGCAGAATACTAGCTCATACAGTGACAATAAGACGCAAATTACAGATGTTAATTTAACAAGCACATTGCTAAATAGATTTTTGTAAAAATATTTTCATTCTAACTAACTTTTATTGTATTTGTGCAAAATAACGAAGTGAATAATTAACTTAAATTTCAGTATGGGTAATACTTTTGCTCATGTTATGATTATTATAATTTGAAAAAATTAGCTATCCGCTAAAGATTATGTGTTGTATTAAATAAATAAATAAATAAAGTTAGTTTTTATATTGATTTGTTATGCACCTTTGTTAAGAGTAACAAAGATGTTCAAGATTTGAGTTCGTTGTTTAACGCGTATATTTTGAGGCATTTTTTCAGAATTGTATTTCAAGTTATGTTCTTTTTTTATTTTCTCAAAGAAGTATTTTAACTCAGTTAATTGTTAAGTACAAACATCTCAAGATTTGTCCGTTTTCTAAGATAATAATTTTCTATAAGGCCCATTCTTTCAAACATGCATTCTCATATTCTAAATAAAAATTCACCCAAGAGATCTATAGTGACTATAAAAGAATTGTATTCTTATTTATTTGTGTATTTTATTCAAATAATAATGACAGTGACATTGGAATTATCAGTATTATTTGAACGAGCCCCCGCACTCGCAGCGATTATATGCGTTGTTTCTGTACAACACAATCGAGCCAATTTACATCACCGAATAAGAAGTTTTACTTTGTAAATAATAACAGGGAAAAAAATATGAAGTACAAAAAAAGTAAAACTAAAATTAAAAGGTACAAACTTTCGATCTCTCTCCTGATTAAACTATTGTGACCATATTTCCCAGATTGCAGTTAACCAGTAAACCTATATTTTGTTAAAGTTATATATATGCTGTTAACCTATATATAATCTGCATTAACCTATATATACCTGCATTTTAACCTATATATAACCTGTTAACCTATATTTGCAGTTAACCCAGATTAACCTATATTTTGTTGACCAGAATTTCGAATCCGTCGAAAGGAAAAAATTGCTCATTCAGAGAAAGTACGTTTTCGTGTCTGATTTTATAACTAAAAATATAGTTTGCTTTAATTATTTAACATATTTGAACCATTAAAATTGAGAACTAGAACGTGAAGATCATATCCTTAGAACAAAAGTTAGTTAGAATAGTAATTTTTTTCTCACTTTATGTCACTTTTATGCACACTCTTACGAAATAGATTATTCACTTAAAAAGTTTTACTTGAAAAATAATAACAAAACAAATGTCTGAATAATGATTATATGATTCTTAGAAATCATTTCCGAAATTATGTGAAGTCTTGACTACAAAGTGAAGAGTCAAAGGCAAAGCTTTTATGATAGTCAAATAAATGTTTATTTTAATATTGTCCGTGTGTAAACAACGCCTCCTATAACTGAAAGCCTCCACACAGTATTTTTATAGGTAGTCCGATCAGACCACTATGAGGGTAAACCAGTCTACAAAAGAACCATTTAATAGAAAATCTAATAAAAATAATAAAGTGATAGCAAATATACGTCTAAATGTTTTTTTCTAATTTATGAATATAATTTGTTGGTCCTATTTACTTGTCTGTCACCAAAGATTCAATTCTCAAATATATATGATAACTCTCTCTCAGTTACTTTTAAAATAGAATTTGGTTTCGTGTACACCACTGGTTCACTTTTTCAATAGTCTGCGCAGACTACTTATAAAAAAACCGTGTGGAGGCTTTCTGATGTAAGGAGTGATGTTATAAATGCCTCTATTTAATCTTCGAACCTGATACTGCGATAGCGAGCAGGAAGCAAAGCCCTACTCTGATTATAAAAGAAAACATTAAGAACTTTAAGCTGATAGAAATTATTAAATTGGTGGGAATTATTAATTGACATCCATTAAATTGGTGGGAGGCTCTTACAAAATCCTTTCGATGCTACGAGACAAAAAAAGGGGACAATTCAAACTGTGAATTATCAATAGTGATTTTAAAAATAATCATTTTTATTTCCTCTGTTTATATGATAGTTTTTTATTTATTGATATATTATTTATTATTATGTAAATTATGTGAAAAAATTAGGCATAAAGTCACGTTTACTGTATCTTTATCCACTTAACTATATTTCACTTTTTAAATTCAACAAGTAAATATATTTTAAATAAGTTCAGCAAATTTCTTAATTAATTTTTTATTCGATTTTTTTTTTTTAGTTTTTTTAACAATTGAAACTATATTTTCATTTTAAAGCCTGATTCTCATAATAATTTTATTTCTATCCGTTATTCGACGAGATTTGGCGATTTATTAATTATTTGTTGTTCGATTCATGCGATAGTGAAAAATTATCTCTTCATCTTAGCTTCTAATTAATTAATCTCTTTTTTTTATATTTCTTTATCAAATGGTTTATTATTTATTTTATTTACTGACTAGAATTAAAGTAAAGTATCACCGCAACAGCCGTGTGACAGGGGGTACACAGAGGTTAAGGCTCCACAATGTGGTAATTGCTGATTGTGGCAATGTGGTTATCATTAGTCACAAGCAGCTTTTACTTCCCAGACAAACTGGCACCCATCTATCTGCAGCTGGATGGGCTTCAAGACGCCACTGGGGATCGAACCTCCGTTCTTCCCGACAGTCCAATGCCTTATCCATTGACCAATAGCAGATCATTTTTTCCAATGACCACCAATGATCCTTCGTCATACAGGCATCTGAAAGGCAGATTTGTTGGCTACTCTTTCAGAGACACCATATTAGGTGGGCCAACGTTGCTCCCACAGTAAGAACAGATAGCACAGAGAATGAAAGAACATCCATGTCTTGTCCGGGATTTGAACCCAGAACCTTTCTGATGCAAGGCTAGTTCACAGGCCGGTCTGCGATAGCAAATCATTGATTAGAATAATTAAGTTTAAAGTCGTTAAATCAGCAATATATTAGTGGAAAAAATTAACATTGTGAAAATATTAGCAACAAAATTTTCTTTATTAAAGCCAATGAATTACCAACTTATTAACTAATGCTGTCAAACTCAAAATTTCAATCTACATAGTGAGAATAAATAAGTACGCGGCACTCCTGCAATGATATAGAAATTGTACTAAGAGCGAGCCGCTAGAATCGAATAAGAGCGCCAAATAGATTATCCACTTAGAATATTTCACTTGAAAAATCGAAAGGGAATGGAGAATATTTTAAACACAAAAAAAGAGGCTCGAGTTAGAATTAATTGGTACATAACTCTTGAAAATCACTTTCCAAATTATCAAAAGTTACAATCCAACTTCAAAGCACTTTAAACAAAGAGTTAAAAACTGTGTTTTTATGACAGTCCTTACAAGCAAAATCAATAATAAAAAAAAAGCCATATCAACAACAAATTCAAAAACAAAAAGTTCACAAAACAATTTTAGTATTATAAGCATTATAAAGATACCATTCGATTTTTTTTTCACCCATCATTGTCGAATTTATTGTCTTGTTTTTGCTTTATGGGCAACGTAGTTTTCTATGACCAGGCCTTAACAAGAAGAGGAAATAGTTAAGTTCCGTAAACTGAAATTGCTTACAGCTCTCATTTTGGACATCACCCAAAAATAAAAGAAAACACATTTATTTGTTTTATCGGCTTCAAGTTTAGACAGCAAAAGAAAAATCGCTGTTTTTTTCTGACATTTGAAAGCTATGCTTTTTTGTTCTAAAACTTAGTTTTATGTTGTAAGTAATGAACTACCAACCAGTGCTAACCATTTTTTTTTTTGTCCCGTTGTGATTTCTTTTTGGCCAAAACGAGTAAAAGTGGTTACACTTTATTTATTTTTATCAATCTACTCTAGATAACAAATATAAATTTTACTGCTGATAAGGAACTCTAATCGAATAAAGTGCGTTAACAAGCGAAAATGAGATTTTTCTCGTCTAACTCGGTTTACTCCAGAAATTGTATTTTCGTGGCATTACACGGAAAACTCAACTAAAAATTCTGAGAACCTGCTTTTGACATTCGAAGTAATTAGGCGTAAGAAAGACAAGGGACAATTTTAATCGAATTTCCGTAGCTTTATGTTTTTCTTACTGAATTTTCAAAGATAGTTTTCAAGTTTTAGTTATTTAATTTAATTTAATTCTATCATTTTGTAAATGGACATCATATTTTTCCATTACCATAATATATTTTTTCTTTCGTTTAAACAGATCATCATTTTTTAATGATAAAGTTTGTAACAATGAAAATCTAATTAATTTAATTTAATGTAGTGCTTACAATTTATTTTGTTACTTTGTACCAGAAGGAAATTCCGTGACGTCATTTACAGGTATCCAATAAAATCTATTTTAAATCACATGGTTAGGCAAAGTCACTTCACTTCTCGAGTTGCAACTACTCAATTATTCAGTTCTCAAAGTTCAGTGAGAACTTTGGTGAAGTAAAATGCGAAAAACCAAATCACAAAAAAAACGACATGTTGCATTATTTCTAACTAAAGGGAAACTGCTTGTATAATTCTATTAAAATGATTTAATCAAACTGCTTGTATATTTATCAAAAATTTCGGTGTCGGTGTTATAATCATTAAAAGAATTCTACAACAGGATAGTTATTTGGGTAAGATTTGCTACAGAAAGTTCTATAACTTATAAAGTAATTCACTAAAAAGAACTCTGTTTCTGATAGTACGGTGACTCTTACTACTACGGACACTCCGGACTACGGACACTACTACGGACTACGGACACTACTACGGACACTACTACGGACTACGGACACTTTCAGAAAATATATTTCCTGGTAGTAGCAAGTGTGTATTTGTACATTTGGGTACACTAAACACAAGTAATTTAAACAGATACATATAAAATCATATAGATCATACCTGCCAAAAACTACGGATTGTCGGAAGGTATTTAAGTTTTAAGTGGTAATGAACCTTATAAATTTCTTTTTAATTCTGGGATTTATAAATTTACTTTAATATGATTTTGATTGCCACAAAATACAAATAAATCCATTTTACATATAAGCAGGTTATAGAAACGAAAATAAGTGTAAGTCATAGCTATTGTGAAAAGTTTATTTACCTACAATTGTATTTCAAGTAGTTTCTCACTAACACTTGGAAAATACTTCCTCGGAAAGACTAAAAGTTGCTGGTCTGTATAGATAGACGAATACTCGGAGTGTCTACCACCTCAACCAAAACCACTTCCAAACCAAATATGTTAATTACCACTTCCCTTTTAATGAAAAACTTCTATTTCGTCAATATTAGATTCGTTAATGAAATTATCACGCTGGATAGCTCAGTGCATACCTGCCAACTTTTACGCATTTGGCGTAAAATTTTATTTTTATATTTAAAGTGGTAGTAANGTGGTAGCAATACTCAGGTTATTCCAATTAACTTTTTGAATTATAATGATAATTATAAATTAGTTTGACCACCACTACATAGAAATAATTATAATAAATGTATAAAAGCAGAATAATCCTTGCGCAAGCGAATTTCAACAGGATCAAAATATAAATATATTTTTGAGTCAGATTGTTTTTCGTTTATTGTTTTACAACCACTCTGAAAATCCATTCTCGGAAAGAGTGAAAGTTGGCAGGTATGCTATTTCGTCAATATTAGATTCGTTAATGAAATTATCACGCTGGATAGCTCAGTGTTGTCAGGTCATAAGAGAACAAGCATTTACTAGTTAAATTACATACCTGCCAACTTTTAATCCCTTCCATTATGATTTTTCCCAGTGGTATTGAAATGGAATTAAAATTTCAATTTTAAGCAAACAAATACGTTGTATTTGAAAAAGCTTCAGCTGACGACAATGGTAGTAACACATATTAATATATATGCTTAATTATTTTGAGAACAGTGGTAATCAAAATCATCAAAAAATTAAGTTTATAAAAGTAAAGAAAATATATATTTACTACCACTTCAAATATAAAAGTAAAATTTTACGCCAAATGCGCAAAAGTTGGCAGGTATGAAATTATCATGCCATTATCAGCCTATATATATATCAAGACGGAAAAAAGCGAAGACTGGTACGAAAGATATTTCATTGAAGCATTTTTTTTTTTGCATGAAAAATAAAATGTCTCTAACTACCAAGAATTTTTTTTACAATTAGAGCATATAAATATAAAATTTGTTTCTCGGAAAAATGTTGATACATAACCTCATTTTCATCACATCAGCTTAGTTAAAGTTCATACTCTTACAATATAGTCTTATCACCCTACTGCATATAACTACACAGTCAGAACCTCAATGATCCACATATATACTCCTTCACTTCATTTGCATTCCACAAGCCATACCTGCCAACTTTTAATTCTTTCTATTATCATTTTTCCCAGTGGTATTAAAATGAAATTAAAACTTCAATTTTAAGCAAACAAATACGTTGCATAAGAAAAAACTTAAGTTGACAACCATGATAGTAACGCATATTAATATATGTGTTTAATTTTTGTAAGAATAGTGGTGATCAAAATCATTTAAAAAATTAAGTTTATAAAAGGAAAAATAGTTTATGTTTACTACCACTTTAAATATGAAAATAAAATCTTCCGGAAGAGTTGGCTGGTATGCCACAACCTCATCGAAGCACAATAAAGATCAAACTAAAGATGAATGGGAAAAGGGCCGCAAGCGGCCTCAGGTGTCCAGATGTTTCATACAGTTGAAGTTAATGAAAAATGTTGATTAATTTAGAAAAAAATTAGATATACTTCCAGAGATGCTAACTTGCTCCGGACAGCAAATATATTTTTCAAAGTGGTAGTTTATCAATTGTGATTCCTGGTTTAACAAAATGAATTTAGAAGATTTTTATCTACCACTATTTCCAAATAATTCGAAGGCTTATACTATTCCCCACTTTATAGTGCTCATCTCATGCTATGCTTTTTAAAAAAGCAAGCAAAAATAGTCAAATATTTGCAAAATTTACTTGGTAGTTAATTACCGTTTTTTTAATTATTTTGCCGAGTCCGGAGCAGTTGGCATCTCTGTACTTCTGCCGAAGACTAACTTTAACTAAATATCAAATGGGATTTCTATCAGATATTCCGTCTTGCTTTCACCCCTAGTTGCCCTTGGCAGGAATGCCACAAACGACTAAAAATGTAAAAAGTGGTTTAAATTCAATTCATTTTTATTTATTTATTTTCACTTTAATTATTCAATCGCGAATAATTAAAGAGATAATGGCGTTTCAAATTTTCATTTTTTTTTAAAGCAAGAACATGCTTCACTTTCAATAATGAACTGGAAAAAATATGATATAAAAAGTAGCTAATTTTTTATCTTTTTTGATAAAATTTTGAATTTTATTAATCGCCCCTTTTTGCCTTTTTAATTGAGCCAGGGCAACCCTGCCCAGGGCTCATCACAGAAGTGGGGTGCCCGCTTGAGCAGACAGGTATTCTGCTTTAACTCATATCAAGTCAAATTGAGAAATTGTATCTTAAAAATTAGTGAGCTCAAAATTCCACAAAAAGACATCGAATTTTTAACAAAAGACTCGAAAATTTTCGTGATCAGTAGACACCCCATCGGATCACCAAACAGATCAAGATCAGGATGAATGAGTGAAGGGACGCAAGCGGACTTTTAGACACCCAGTATTCTTATACAATACAGTACATATTCAGTATTATATTCTTATATAGCATTCAGTAGTATATATTCTTATTCGGTACGCAGGGATGCCATCTGCTCCGGACATGCCAAAATAATTTAAATAACGGTAAATAACTTCAAACTAAAATTTGCAAATACTATTTGACTTATTTTGCTAACTTTCTTAGAGTTTTAGTATGACTTAACTTTATCAAAATGCATACCTGCCAACTTTTAATCCCTTCCATTATCATTTTTCCCAGTGGTATTAAAATGTAATTAAAACTTCAATTTTGAGCAAACAAATGCGTTGTATTTGAGAAAACTTAAGTTAACAACCATAATAGTAGCGCATATATCAATATATGTGCTTAATTTTTGTAAGAATAGTGGTGATCAAAATCATATTAAAATTAAGTTTATAAAAGAAAAAACAGTATATACTTAATACAGCTTTAAATATGAAAATAAAATCTTCCGGAAAATCCGGAAGAGTTGGCAGGTATGAAAGTGGCGAATTATAATAAGCCTTCGAATTATATAGAAATAGTGGTGGATAAAAATCTGATAAATTGAATTTATTAAACCAGGAATCACAATTAATAAACTACCACTCGAAAATCTTTATTCGCTGTACGGAGTAAGTTGTCATCTCTAGGTACATATACAATATTATATTCTTATACAGAATGCTTAAGTTCTTAAATTCTAATATTTTTTTTTTTTTTAAGAAAAAAAGTGTTTAGAAAATTTTTGCTTTTGTTCACTATCATTGAAAGAAAAATAATAATTCACAACAAGCTCAAAAAGTAGAAGTCTCAGTTAATAGCATTTTGTGCTCTCCATTACTAAAAAATATTTTATGATATGATGGTTATGATAGCGAAATATATTGTAAGTATGAAGGCAACCAAGAATGTAACGTAGTTTCTCAAACTGTTTCTTGGTTTAGGGTGAAAAATCGAATTTAAATATCTGTCAAATAGTTTAAACCATTAATACAAGAGTCTAAAATTGTTTTTAAATCTTTTCAAATGTTATAGAATTTATATGAAAATTTAGATGAAACAAAGTTTTGATCATAAAATAGTTCTGGGTTTTTAAGTGCATGATTTCTGACACACTGTTTTCGAAATCAAAGTACTGCAAATACATCTTCAAGACGGAAACAAGACTGTAAACCAAAACCATTTTCGATGTTCTAAAAGTGAAAATAAAAAAAAAATATTGAAAAAATTTTAACCGAAATATAACTTTAAAAAAATTTATAATAAAAATAAATGCAAATAAAAATTTAGGAGAAAGAATTTTGCTGTAAAATGATTCTAAACTTTCAAATGTATTTTTCGTGATAAAGTGTCATTTGTATTATAATCAGTGATATAAATGTCCAACCATACCAACCATAAAAATCAATAATAATTATGCAATTTTTGATCCCTGGATCTGGTGGTTTTTTTAGATTATAATTAGTTATTAAACTTCATAAACAAAAGAAAGTCATATTAAAACTTTTGAAAACTCCACAAATTTTAAAATATATGATCATTATTATACTTAATATTTATTTTTATCGATGTATTTATATATCTAATAACGAATAAAATGAAAATTTGTCGAATTCTTATAATGAAATAAAATTAATCTTTTAACTTGCGATTATTTTGCGGAATTCCAAAATCCCGCAGACGATAATTCTGCTCCGTTCCATCTTTTTAAAGTTAATACATTGTTGCAACTATTGTTTAAAAACAAGCAGATATCTTAATAAACATCATCTGGAGACGCGTAGTAACTGCATAGCATCGATAAAATATTTTTTTTCAACTTGGCAGTTGAACATAAAATCATTTGTATATATTTCATATAATCTTTTATTACACTATTACATTTGCAGATTTTCACCACAACTGTCTTATCTACATTGATGTCAGCATAAAACATTCAAAACAGTTTATGGATAGCATTTCGATGACTGATTCTAAAAGGCGGTCACCATTTAATCTTTACCTAACTCTATAATGTTTAGGCTGCTCCCTACATGCTTTGTATTAACGGAAACGAGATAAAATTCAGATATTTGTTTACTCTTATGTTCTAAAAAAAAAATATGCCATCGAATTCCATACTGTTTTCATTTGGAGTTTGTAAACATCCTTCTTAGATTTTATCACAAATGATATTAAATTTGAATGCTCTGGAAAAAAAAATTCTAATTCAACTATAAAACTTTATCCTTTTATAGTACAGATTAAGGAAATTGACACACATGCATACATATTCCTTTTAATTCCAAATTGGAGAATAGGGATTCTATCATTCCCCTAGCAACAATTTTACCTTGACAATTCTATAGAGAGCCGATACTGGTTATATAGTGGCTGTAAAATATCGGGGGAATTGGTCAATTCTATATAAGTCCAATATCGAAAAATAACGGGAGTTTGAATCCTTATTAAGCCAAGATTCGTGAATATTGGTACAATAAGGGCCCAAGTTATTTTGCTGCCAGATATTTTGCCTCTCTCCGTGTCTTTCTTATTGTTTTCAATTCGCTTACAATCATCCTGCTCCAAGTATTTTTAGGTCTTCCTCTTTTTCTTCTGCCCTGAGGGTTCTAATCAAAAACTTGTCTTTTTCTGGTTTTACTTGGAAGATGGCCAATTCATTTCCTGGACAATCGGTTTCTGTTTTGCTTTTTTGCGGATTTCTGCATTACGAATTGTATGGAATCACTTGATACGCAAGATTCTTCTTAAACAATTGTTCATAAATACTTGAAGATTTTTCATGCTATTTTTATTGCAGTGCCATGTCTCAGATCCATATAGTAGGACAGATTTAACATTAGTATTGAAAATTCTAGTTTTTGCTGAATTTGTTACGTTTTTCGTTTTCCAGTATTTATTAAGAAGGAAAGAATTTATGAGGAAGAAAAAAAGGAAATTGAAGACCGAAGTATTTTTTCTTCTTTTTATGAAATTCCATTCTGAAGCTATAATTTCGAAGTCAAAAAAGTATTTACATTTTAAAAGCATATGTCTTCAATCAAAATTGGGGATATTTTTTAAAAACAATAGTCTCGTCATTTACGGAATTACTCCTGAAATAAAAAACCGACTCTATCTGGCGAATAGGGCTGTCTATGGGCTGAGAAGATTTATTAAATCTAGGTTTCTTTCTAGGAAAACAAAGCTCTTAATCTACAAAACTCTTGTCCGGCTAGTCTTGACATACGCTTCTGAAGCTTGGACAATGACAAAACTGGAGGAAAATTGTATTGCAATATTTGAGAGAAAGATTTTGCATAGTATACTTGGTGGTGTGAATGAAAACAATAACTGGAGAAGGAGATTTAACTTTGAACTGTACAAGACAACCTGGTATAATTAAATACATGAAAATAAATAGAATGAATTGGATCGCCCACGTGATTCGAATGAGTGATGACAACACAATGAAAAAGATACTGCTTTTTAGACCCACTGGAAAAAGAAAGCGGGGAAGGCCACGGTTGAGATGGGCTGACTCAGTGGAGTCTGATTTTCTCGCAATTAATGAAAAGAATTGGAGATCAAAGATAAATCAGAAGTCGTCATAGAGAAAACTTCAGAGGAAGGCATTGGCTCACATTGGGCTGTCTGGCAACTATAATGACGATGATGAGTCTCGTCATTTGGCTTATCAGACTTGACTTGAAAAACTTGCAGAACAAATTACACAACGATTTATTTCAAAGATTTTTATATTGTTTTCAGTGACGTCATTGTTATAGTTTATGTGAGAGATAAGCTGAATTTAAGTCATTACCTCCTTATTCCCATTCTCGTCTGAGAGAACGTGCATGCAAATTTTTCTATATTTTAAAAAATCGTAAGGGCCATAATCAACACCGGTGTTGTTTTGGGTGTCCAACGTAACGTTTTGGCTGCATAAAAACTATAAGGCTCAGAAATTTGAAATCAGTAAGGTTATGTAGAAAAACATACAGGAATTACAATGGAATAAAAAAAAAGTTTAACATTCAATTAGTTAGTCGAGAATTACTAACTATTAAACTTGTTGGGAAAAAATACCATGCGGGTGGTTCTGCAGGCCACAGGAATACAACTATGAAGTTGAATTTTGGTATGCCGAAAAAATCATATTTAAGTGTTTATTTTTTTTCTCTTTACGCTACTGTTGCTTTGCTACACAAAATACATAACACTAAGGAACTTGGAATTACGAAGATAAAGTTAAAAATAATTGTTCGAAACAACAAATTTGTTCGAAAGTTATTAAAAACTTAAATGCTTTTTCGCAATTTTTTTCAACTTTTTTGCTTTAATCCTTTCGCGCCGACAGTCACAAATACGGGACAGTATAAAACCGTATCAATCAGGGTAAAAAGATAAAACTGGTAATCAAAGTAATTCTTTAGCAGTTTATTTGTGGGCGGAGTTATAATTGTTTGATTTATTTAATTCACCATTACTTTGTTCAAAATAAAACTATTTAGTTATACTTTGAATTAACTTTGATTATATATATGATTATATATATGATTAAACTAATAATAATTAAAGTAAAAGCAAAGTAAGTCTGTCAAATCAGAAACGACTACATTTAAGTTACTGTTTTTTATTTAATTACAACTTGATTCTGATTTTGTACGAATGCTTTTCTGAATTACCCGTCCCCAAGGGGTTAAATATTTACAATTTATCCAGTGTTGCTGAAAATTTATTTCTTACAGGACGAGATCTTTATTTTATAAGCTCACACTCGAGTATATGTCAATCAAAGTAGCAAAGGAGAGAGAGATTATATGTAGTCAGATATAACATTATAACATCTTAACATTTATAATGAAAATTTTAAAAGTAAAAAAAAAAACTTAATGAAGATCCGTAAAAACTCTTCTCTATTTGAATTTCTATAAGCCTTGTCAACGAGTACAATTACAGTGGAACCTGTAAAAGTGACCACCTGGGTAAAGTAAGCACCTGAGTAAGGTGACCATTTTCCACAGGTTGTTTCCACCATTTTCCACAGGTCAGGACCAAACTGGTTTTTGAGGGTGTGGAGATAGGAATGTGCTGACCTCCCACCCTTTGTAAAAAGGGTTCCTTTTATCATATGTTCTCAGAAATTCTAAGAGTAAACTTGTGCATTCACTGTGCTGCTTTCAAGATTTGTTTGCAGTGTTTTAATATGTTAGTAGTGTTAGTATTTTAACATTGACAGTTTTCATTGAGTTTATTTTTAATTCAGCTATCTTTTTTTCTTTAATTATGGAGAATAAAAGATCTAAGCAGTATAAAGAATTGTGTTTAAAAGATAAAATTGAAGTTATTGACTTTCTAAAAAGTAATAGTCAAAGGGCAGCAGCTGAAAAATTTCAAATCAGTAAAACTTGTGTGAGCAATATTTTCAAAAGAAAATTGGAGTATATTAGCAGATTTGAAGAAAATGAAAATGAGTCTAGGAGTCGGAAAATACGAAAAACTGATAATTTTGAAGTAAATCAGGCTACTTTTGAATGGTTTAAAAAAATGCGTGGTATGAATGCTAGAGTTTCTGGACCTTTGTTACAAGAAGCAGCTTTAGAATTTTCAAAAAAACTCAATGTGGAAAATTTTACTGCTTCTAATGGCTGGTNCTCGGTGTTGTTTTGGGTGTTCAACGTAACGTTTTTGCTGCGTAAAAAGTATAAGACTTAGAAATTTGAAATCAATAAGGTTGTGTAGAAAAACATATAGGAATTACAATGGAATAAAAAAAGTTTAACATTCAATTAGTTATTCGAGAATTATTAACTATTAAACTTGTTTGGAAAAAATACCATGCGGGTGGTTCTGCAAGCCGCAAGAATGCAACTATGAAGTCGAATTTTGGTGTGCTGAAAAAATCATATTTAAGTGTTTATTTTTTTTCTCTTTACGTTACATTTGCTTTGCTGCACAAAATATATAACACTAAGGAACTTGGAATTACGAAGACAAAGTTAAAAATAATTGTTCGAAACTACAAATTTGTTCGAAAGTTATTAAAAACTTAAATGCTTTACGCAAATTTTTTCAACTTTCTTGCTTTAATCCTTTCGCGCCGACAGTCACAAATACGTGCCAGCATAAAACCGTATCAATCAGGGTAAAAAGATAAAACTGGTAATCAAAGTATTTCTTTAGCAGTTTATTTGTGATCGGAGTTTTAATTGTTTGATTTATTTAATTCACCATTACTTTGTTCAAAATAAAACTATTTAGTTATACTTTGAATTAACTTTGATTATATATATGATTAAACTAATAATAGTTAAAGTAAAAGCAAAGTAAGTCTGTCAAATTAGCAACGACTATATTTAAGTTACCGTTTTTTATTTAATTACAACTTGATTCTGATTTTGAACGAATGCTTTTCTGAATTACCCGTCCCCAAGGGGTAAAATATTTACTATTTATCCAGTGTTGCTGAAAATTTATTTCTTACAGGACGAGATCTTTATTTTATAAGCTCACACTCGAGTATATGGCAATCAAAGTGCAAAGGAGAGATAGATTATATGCAGTCAGATATAACATCTTAACATTTACAAAGAAAATTTAGTAAAAAAGTAAAAAAACTTAATGAAGATCCATAAAAACTGTTCCCTATTTGAATTGTTATAAGCCTTGTCAACGAGTACACTTACTTCTCATTTACTTTAGGTCCCTCAGTGGACTGATCGTAAGTCACAGTTCCCAGTAGAACACCGAAGTCAAGCATCATTGACTGCGGTCAGTGTGCGGGTGGGTGACCACTTTGATCATGCTACGAGGAGACCGAGGTTGTGTGGTATTGGTTCTTGTTAAACTGTTCAACAGAAAAGTGCTCAACTTCGCGAGCAGGTCGTTGAACTACCACAGCTGGGGTACCATCCTCTCCGCAGAGAATCAAAATTGTGACGGCATGACATCGGATCATCCTCAGGGATGTTTCCCAGACCGTCGCCAATAGCCCATTGTGCAGCTCTAGAGCGACATGAATAAACAACAAACAAACAAACTTCTCGTTTATTTCTTATCATTGAGTCACATCTGCATTCTTTAAGTTTAATTTTTTTTCAAGCTCAAATGCTTATTTTTGAAATCCAGGTAATCGTCTTTTTCGTTATGATGAATAAGTTACCAAAATGTTCTTACATAAAGCTGCAATAAATGCATATTTTTAAAATAAAACGCTCTGTGTTTATGTGGAAAATAATTTACGTTGAAGAAAAAAACAACGATGAATGAAAAGCAATTACAGGAGTTGGTTAGCGGAGCCTCCTAGCATTTTATAAAGTTTATCTTATGCATTAGGGGCAGTCAATGCGAACCTCTGAAGATATTCTAATGGCTCCATGAATTATTTCATTCAATGCAAAACAATAAACTTCCAATACAATTGTTGCCGAATCTCCAGATTTTTTAGGAAGATTTATTTTTATTTTACTTTTCAAGTGGTAACCATACGTTTACGTTAAAATTGTTGTTCTGTTTAACAAAGTAGAATTGTAATAATTTTTTACACCACTACATATAAATGATAAAAATAAATAAATTAAAAAATATTGTAACTATCACTGAAAAGTATAACACGCTAAAATAGTTCAAATAATCCTTATTTAGAATTATAAAATCAATTGTTATCGAAAAATACTACTGAAAAATCTGCAATTTGAAAACTGAACATAGCCATAAATAACAGTGTCGTGTTATAATAATTCTTATTTAGAACTATGGAATCAATTGCTATCGAAAAAGATCACTATATATATATCTATATGCTAAAAAATCGNTGTGGTTTTACCCAAGAAATTTCGGAAGATATGAGTGATTCACATGCTGAAAATGATGACAATAGCCTTTCGCTCATTCAAAATCTTTTAAATCAATTGCCTTCTGAAGATGAACCAGTGGATGCTAAATTTTTCACGAATTTTGACAGTGATATTCCTACATGCAATACTTCCGTTGATCAAGAAAATCTAAAGCAAGACATTTGCGAAATGTTTATAAATGAAAAAGACGAAGAAGATTGTGTTAGTGAAGAGGAAGTTCAAATTGAAGAAAATGATGAAATTTCCGACTCAGAAATGTTAAAGATGTGCAAGAATATGAAAACGTATGCCCTAAATAACTGTCCACAAATGCTAGATTTACTAAGGAAACTTGAAGGGATGACTGAAAAAATAATTGTTGAAAAGAAGTGTTTTAAGCAAAGAAAAATTTCTGATTTTTTTACTGTGAATGGAACTTCATAATAATTAGTAGATTTTTTTAGTGAGTGTTTTATTATAGCTTGTATTGAAAATGTTTTGGATAATCTAGTATTGCAACCAAAATAAAGGTCAGTATTAATTAAGGAGTATTTTATCATTACGTGTTATTTAAATCGATTACTACGGAAGTTCTTCAACTAATACCAAAAGAAATAAGGTGAGTTTTATATTAATTATCTATAAAGGGATAAACCTATTTTAGTTATTAGGGTTGTTATATAATTAATTCATTACTTAATATAGTACAGTTTTTCGAATGTGCATTTAACCGTATGTATATTGTCCGTTTTAAAAAGTCTTCATAAAGTGACCACCTCTATATAGTGACCATTTGACTTGGTCCCGAGGGTGGTCACTTTGGACAGGTTCCACTGTACTTCTCATTTACACGGAATTACCAATTACTTCTCATTTACAGGTCCCTCAGTGGACTGTTTTAAAATTCTTTTTATATTTTAAAATTTCGCTAGCAGAAGCTTTTTCTTATGAATTAAGACTGACCTAAAATGAGATTTCCTTAATACTATATGCCCTTCTAAATTACTCTTAATAGATATTCCTGAAATATATGATTTTAAAGGCCTGCGTAAACTAAGTTTTCCTTGGATATAAATTAAAGATATGATAAAATTAAATATATTTAGAGTAAAAACAAATATATAGAAATATGATAGCTCGATATTAAATTTATTTCAATAAAGTGTAATAAGTCTCACTCGTATAAATATTTTTGAAATGACTTTACTTAAAAATGAGCATATGTTTCAGTTGGGTTTTTTTTTCTTCTTTTTTTTAGGAATAAAAAACTTTTTTATAGGCTGTAGTTATTGAATTGATAACTATTTTATTTATTGTTTAATGAAAATATTGTTGGCCTTCTTACCCTGCTTGAAATTATTATTTATTGAGTTAGAAATTGTTTATTCTTCAATGAAAAAATGCTTGAAGAAGGATCATTTGAAAATAACCTTTCTTAAAACATCATCCTTTTCGTAAAAAATTTTTTACTGTTTTGTGGAAATATTTTTGTGAAAATATTCTTTGAGCCATCCTATGCAAAATTACAAGTCATTGTGTTAGAAATAGATTATTCTTCAATGAGAAAACTCTTAAACAAGGGTCTTAAAATAATTTCTCTTTCGTTAAGAAATCCTTTATTGTTTAATGAAAATATCTAATGTCTTTTTTTAAAATAACAACCTCTTACAGCAAGAAATCGGGATGCCGGGATGTCATGTGTTAGGGACCAATTTAAAAATGTGAACAACATACGCAAGAAATTACATAAACTTGATCCAATTATACACTTTGTTCCATGGTCGGAAAAGTATGATTTACAATTCTCAGGTATTAAAATCAAAAGATACCAAAATTTCTTTTCAAACTATATAAAATATAAAACAAATAAAATCGGAATGAAAGAAAAACTACATAATCTTGAATTAATTATACATCTTGTTTCTCGGTCAAAAAAGTAAGATTTGTAGTTTTTCAGGTATCAAAATTAAAAGATGCCAAAATTTATATTCAAACGAATTGTTTTTAACTTTGTCATGAAAAGATACCAAAAATTTCTATTCAAACGAACAATTTTGAACTTTGTAGTCAAACGATAAGGAAAAATTATTTTCAAGCGAACTGTTTTCAACTTTGTAATCAAAAGATACCAAAATTTCTATTCAAACGAATTGCTCTTAATCTTGTAAAAGATAAAATAAACCAAATCTGAATTTAAAAGAAAAATACTTAATCTTAAATCAATTATACACCTTGCTTCTCAGTCGGAAAAGTAAGATTTGTAGTTTTTCATATATCAAAATCCAAAGATACTAAAATTTATATTCAAACGAATTGTTCTTCTTTTTGTTTTCTACTTACAACTGTAAGCCTCATGCTATACTTTGTGGTGCATGAGGAGTTTTAAGTCGTTTAAATAAAAAAAAAAATTTCAACTTTGTAACCAAAAGATACCAAAATTCCTGTTAAAACGAATTGTTAAACTTTGTAATCAAAAGATATCAAAATTTCTATTCAAACGAGTTGTTTTCTACTTTGTACAAGATAAAATAAATCAAATCGGAACAGAAAAAAAGTACACAATTTTGAATCAATTATACACCTTGTTTCCTGGTCAAAAAAACTAAGATTTATGATTTTGTAGACATCAAAATCAAAAGATCCAATGGAATCGTTTTCAACTTTCTAGAAGTTAATATAAATCAAAGCAGAATAAAGTAAAATGATTTTTAAGATAACAAGTTTTAAGATAATAATTTTATCAATATATTTAAAAACAATCAAAAAATTACTTTTATTTAAAGAATCGTTACATTTATTTTTAATTCGGAGTTCATAAAGATTAATGTAAAAATATATACATAAAAATTAACTTTACACACATATTAAATTATTGATTTTTTTCACTTTTACTATATTGTCCTTTTACATTAACAATTTTTCTTCCATGATCAATATTTTGATTAAAAATTATCCATTGAAAAAGTGCCAACCTCCTACTATATATTAATTAATAATAGGTTATAATATTCAAATAAATTAATTTTTTTAATAATTAATAATTAATTAATTAATTTGCAATTTTTTTTATAATAAATTTTTCTAATCAAACTAATTACTTTTTTTAAATATCACCACCTACACTTCACAACATCTCCACATGAATTTAGGAATTTTTTTATCTGACTTAGTTGTATATCAAATGAAAGAATTTTTTAAAAAATTAATCAAATGTCCAAATGTATATTTTTCAACTGCTTTGAATATGGGGTTTAATCTGCAGCTAAAAACCGAAAAAGTGGGCAACTTTATTATTGACTTATTATCTGCTATTTACAACGAAACACAGATCAAATTAATGTAAAAAGGACGAGCTGATAAAATCATGACTAAATTTTAGCAGCAAAATAAACAAATTATTTTCATTAATCCTCGAAACATACGTTTTAGGAGCATTTTGATAACTCCATTCTCTAAAATATTGAAAGAGAAATATTCAACTAAATTTATAAATGTTTTTAATCATAACTTTACAATATTTGAGTGGTAGTATTTTCAATTAGTTATTAAGTATCATCATTATTTGAGTATTATTTTCAATTTTCTATTACAAGCTTTAATTATGTATCAGTAACTTATCTATAGCAAAGTAGTTCTATCAATATCACCACCACACTGAGTAATTATGTAAAAGAAAGCTCTCAATAGTACAATTTTTTTGTATTACCCCATCGCGAAAATAAATGCTAGATAAACTTAAATTCCAGGTATGTGATCAATACATGGAGCTGCAGTTGCCATTGTACCTGTATTGTAAAATTTCAGCAGTATATTATTCGATCATTTATGTACGTCAGTGTTTCCCAAAGTGTGGTACGCGTACCCCCAGGGGTACGGGAATAGTTTAGTGGGGGTACGCGTTCTTATGAGAAATATGTTACAACAAGCAAAAATTTCAAAATTTTTTTATTTAAAAACAAAGTTAGCCATGAAGATTTACGATTACGTATTTTTCTATTGGCTATTTTTTGCAGAGTTAACAGGTAATAATTAGTGGTGTCAACAACCAGTTGTGATTTTTAACTTTTGTGTAATTTTTTTATAATAAAAAATACATTAATTTTTTAATTAGAGGTACACAGCATTACGAAAAATTTAGAAAGGGTGCACAAAGATCATAAGTTTGGGAAACACTGATGTACGTTGCATAATTTTCATTTGCCTATTCCAGTGATCAGCCCTTTCTCCTATAAAACCTCACGCTCCCACATTTAAAACCAAATACAATAACAAACTGGGGCTCGCGAGCCACACTTTGTTGACTTAGTCAAATGATTAAGAGTCCATTTTATCAGTACTGTATATTATTTTATCACTGCTTTGTATGGTATAATTGTTTATACGTATTCCTGGTTATTAAGAGTATATGCAAGCATTAATAGAGTATGAATTACTTACCCATAAAGCAAAGCAGCTCCAGCAATAGCTCCACCACATTGAGCAGTTATATAAAGAAAAGCTCTCAGTGGTGTAATTTTTTGTATTACCACCATAGCGAAAGTAAAAGCTGGATTCACATGAGCTCCAGATATATGACCAAAGCACTGAGCCGCAGTTGCCATTGCTAGTCCAGTAGTGAATGATTTTGTGAGAGTGTTAATGGAATATAGAGGCCACATTACGTGTGAGCCACAGACTAAGAAAACATACATAAAAGTCGCCAAACATTCAGCAATAATGGCTCTCCAAAATTCCAAAGTTCTTAATTCGGCTATCATAGTTTTCTTTTTGTTGATTTCGCATCGCGATTGTTCAACTTTGTGAATCAAATGCACAAGAAATGCTTCTAAAGAAACAGTCGCCATAATTGAAAACTTACGCGTTTACTTAAAGCAGATATAAATAATCAGTTTAAATTTTGTTTACATTTAGAACATTTTTATCTAAAGTAAAAATGATTGAAGCTTATAAACCTTTTCCATGAGAGAAGTATTTAACACTTAGTAATAATATTTCCCAGAAGTTTAAATCATTTGATTAAAAAGCGAGCGGACTAAGCGAACGTTACAGAAACGGAAATCTGAAGACAACTCCGTAATTAACAGATACGCTCTTCGAATCAATAAGCTTCCGCGAAAAGTCTGAGTCGTCCAATACCTTCTGTACCCAAACCACGTGCTGATGATAACTAAGAGCATGTTTCACTCTGGATGACTTTTCAGCACTGCAAGTAAATTTTTAGTGCTGCCATCTATTGAGTATGACATCCATCTTATTTTATTAGAACATGTGAAGTATGAGTTAGAAAAAAATTAAAAATACGACTTTTTTGTAATTTTATTGTTTGGAAACTATTATTTATGTTTTTATTTTATTGTTTTGCATTTAATTTTCTCATTGAAATTATATAGTTTAAGAAGGAGACAACTTTGTCATCCAAATAATATTCGATTGAAATTAAATAATAAATAATTTTCTAAATGACTTGAGGAAATTATATTTTACTTGAAATTATCAAACAATTTTTTACAATAGTATGCGAAAATATTTGATTATCTTAAATATTTCAGAGGAAAGTGAAACACGTAAAACGTGAAATTAATATTTAAGGGTTAAAACTTAATTCAACCACTCCCTTAAATAAACTATTCAGACCGTATTTCCAGATTGCGGCTATCTCCCTCCCAAATTTTGAAAATTAAAAATTCAAATTTGTGGGGAAAAAAATTGCAGTAAAGAAACTAAAAAATCTCTAATTTAATTATTTTGTCATCAGAGTCTTTTTTGCATTTTAGAATTTTCTTGCCTTTTAAATCGTTTTCTGAAGAACGTTGATTTTAAGAAGATTTCTTACGCTTACACGCGTGACAAAAATAATTTAGCATAGAATTCATTAAAATTTCGTACGTAGATTTTGTATAATATTATGTATGTAGAATTATGTTATGTAGAATGTGTTATGTATGTTATGTAGAATGTAGAAATTTTCAAGCTAAGAGCTGAGGTCTAAGTTTGAAAAGTAAGAAAATGTACAATTTTTCTTTAAAAATTCGATATTCGCGATCGCAACACTCGAATACGCCATCTGGGGAGAGACCGGTTTCATGCTTTTAGCCCTTCTCCCTTCCCTCTCCTCCTCTTTTCAGTTGTATAGGAATGTACTACGATATTTTCCCTTTTCTTAATATTTTTCCTTTTTATTTAATAAGAATATTTTTTAAAATTTCCATAATACTTTTCTTTAGAACTATGTTTAATGTAGTTTTCAGTTCCATATAGTTTTTCAAGTTAAAAGATTTCAATCTATATGAAAATCAAGAGAGAAACTAACGTACTTCCATCCTCTATGACTTTCCACACACATCTAGTCCCTGCACACGCTAATGGGGAAAGCATGTGAAGTGTTGCCATAGGAAAAGAGTTCTGCTCTACGCCACCTGCAGCCCATTTCGATCGCCAATTAAACAATGAATTTTAGTTCAATTTTTTTTGTTTGTTTTTTTCTTTAAATTATTTTTAAAATTTTAGTTTAAGTCTCAGGTAATCACGTTATCGATCAAGAAAAAAATTTATTTTGAAATGCATGCATTACAATTTGTTGTAGAGCTGCTAGCGTATCATGAAGTTTTTTTAGTTTTTAAGCTCAGATTTGCTTTCATTTTGAAAAATATTTTATATATTTTTAATCTTTACTTTATACAATTTTAGGAACCCAGCTTACCTAAAATTTTAATTAAGCCATCTTTAAAAGAAAGAAAAAATCTGTTGAAACCAGTTGGATACCAAAAAATCATCTGTACGCAATAATTAAAATCTTACTGGAAAATCTAATCATTAAATTAAAAGATAAGCAGATAATTTGAATTTAAATTCGAACATTTTTTGAAAATTTTATAACTTTAACACGGATTTAAGTGAAGTGTTTAACACTTTCTTTATAATATAACATGAAAAAAATCTAGCAAACTTTAATTAAATAACTATTTTTTTATGTAAATATATACTGATACTGAAGAACCAAAAAGATTGATATGGAAGTTGGGCTGCTCAGGTGAGGCATAAAGTTTTGTGTCATACATTCAACAACGGTACATGAGTGGACATTCTGTTCCAAGAGGCCATATTAATGTAAGTCTGTGCAATATTTCACAAGCTTACAAATGACAAGGCCCTCAGAATTTAAATCCGTGATAATTGTCGAAAGGATCATGCAGTGCTCCCACGAAAACAAACAAAAAAAAACGGACTATCCTGAATAATTTTTGACCTAATGGTCGAATCTTCACTTTCTAGGACTCAATCTTTATGGTTCAAGGTGTGACCCCGAATATGCTTATTAATTGGTGCAGACGATGTCTTAAATTACAAAATCAGACAAAGAACATTCTCTGAATAAACATACCTTTCTTTCAAGAGTGTCATATTAATTTAAGTCTGTGCAATATTTCACACGCTTTACAATTACCAACGCCCCTCAAAATTTAAATCCGTAATAATTTTCGAAAAGATTATACAGTGCGCCACTCATTCTTTATGGTTCAAGGTGTGACTTCGAATATGCTTATTAATTGGTGCAGACGATGTCTTAAATTACAAAATCAGACAAAAAACAAAACATTCTCTGAATAAACATACCTTTCCTTCAAGAGTTTTTAGATATCTGTCCCCCATAATATAGAGGAAGCCACCATCTGGGAAGTACGGTCCCAATAGTTTGGCCAGTAGAACGATCCAAAGTTTGGATCCCTAATGTTAATTTTTGTTTTGCGTATTTCACTATATCTAAAGAACTTTTTAAGTAAATGAAAAAACAATTTTCACACATAAAATTTGCTTATCCAAAGTTAATTCCATGCAAAAAATAAATTTCAGTAAATATTTACTATTTTTAATTATTTTACTTAATAATAGGCGAAAAAATCTTGAATTGCAAGGTAGGCAATTTCTGACATCATTGTAAAATATCTAATTTCACATGGCAAAATACAAAATTTGTACGAAATAGAACCTGAAAAATCGAATTTTAAATATACGACATTTTTAACTATTCAACCGATTTAGCTCAATTTTTTTTTTATTTTTCTATATAAAATTAGATATTCTAAAATTATGCAAAAAATTGCATACCTTGTAATTCAAAAATTTTCGACTATTATTAAATGAAATAAATAGTTACTGACATTTATTTTTTGTGTCTAACAATCTTTGGATAAACTAATGCAACGTTTTAAAGTATTTTTAAATCTGGATAACCTGCCAATGTAGCAGCAGGAGTCGATATAAGAAAATTGGCTAATATCATCTCTAGAGCCGCGCTGGCTTAGGGGATAGAGCATTCGCCTTCCATTGAGGTGAACCGGGTTCGAATCCCAGCGATGGCTGGTCGATACGAATTCTGCACACGGCCCGCACCGACGACAGTGCTGACGTAAAATATCCGCAGTTGTAGACGGATCATGGGTTAGAGTCCCCTTGCCGTCAAGCTAACCGTGTAAGGTTTTCCTCTCCATGCAATGCAGATTAATTCCATCAAAAAGTCAACCACGAAGGCAAACTGGATTGGGTTTAAAATTGCAAGCCTACTGAGTTGAACATTAGTAATCGTAAATCCTAAAATTGCGTCGGCTGTTCAACGACGGTACCTGAATTTTGCATATGAGTGCCTTCAACCAGCTTTACTGGCTCTTTAGAGCATTTGCAAATAAATTACAAATTTATTATCAAATTATACGAGTGCTAGTCCTTTCTGGGAAATCTTGATTTTTAAAATTCAGAATCCTTAGAAATTTTTTCTATACTAGATGATAATTTCTACGAATTACTAACAACTTCTTTTGATTGTGTTTTGGTCTTCTTTTTCATGGGTAATAGTTTATAACAAGATTCAATTTTGTTAGATATAGCTATAAAATATTTAAAAGGACTAATCTCTCCGACCAACAAAGCATAAAATTTTATAATTAAGCTATGCAGTAAATATTAGTTAATAATATCCTATACGCATATATTTTACTTTAATAATAAATACAGTAAAAACGTTACTTAGATTTGCTCTTATGCATTAACCACCGAATTTGAACGGCAACTTTAAGTATCTTGTTGATATGAAAAGTAAAATTCTACTTAAGTTTAATGTCACTATAAACAATTTACAAAGAAACATACATGGCGAAAGGATATTGATCGCTATATAAATAATCTTTATAATGAACGCTAATCACAATAAGGAGTACCATGACAACAAGCTATTTATTGATGAAAAATATTCTCACTCTAGTTTCAATCCAATGTCCCCAGACGATTTTGTTGCATATTTTGAGTGGCATTATAATTAGTAAGTCATATCAGTTATTTAAAAAGTATGCTTAAAAATTAGTACATAAGTTAATGCTCAATTTTCTACATTTTAGGATTTTACTTTAAATTTGGATTTCATTTTGAAATTAAAGCCAGAAATTCTTTTTTATATTTGTTTAAGTACTGAATAAATGTGAAATAATTATAGAAATAAGTAAGGGGAAGCAAATAGCAAACGCTAATTTCATTAAGGTGATTCTTCTCAACAAAATTAGTACTAAAAAGTAAAGTTGTCTCACAATAAAGTTGTTAGTACTAAAAAATAAAGTTGAAAAAAATTACATTAAAATAACATTTAATTCTTTATTCAGTAGATGTTTAACATATTTTAATTACTAAGTTTTAATTTTATTATGTGTTGTCAGTAGATGAATATACTTAATTGTAATTATATATTACTTATAAAACTATATTAATTTTACCTTAATGATTATTTATGAAGCTTGTGACATCACTGAACAATCGGAATTCATACATAACATGACTCAAATTTGTAACAACATCTGTTTGAATTTACTAACTTAAGAATAATATTCATAAATGTAAGAAAAAAAGACCATTACATAAAATAACTTTTATTCATGAATAACATACTTTATATCTATTTATATAAATGTACAAATAAATAAACAAAAATATGTACAAGACTTATTCTTAAACAATTGGATTGTTCCTTATGAAATGAACTATTTTGTTAAACAATTCTTACACACGATCTTTCTTAAATTATTTTTAAACAAAATATATTAATACACTTCTGCTTGAATTACAACGTATTTTGTCGATAAGTTAAAATAAGGCGTTATTTGAGTAAAGAATGTTTTAACTGCCAATTAAAAAAATTAATCTAAGTGTTTAAAAACCAGTAAGAGACACGTTGGTACTATAGGGTAGGCGAGGCCTCACGTCATTCCGTTTTTAGAATGTGAATTAAGAAAAATAAAACTTTTGTCTTTAACAATAACAAATGGTAACATTTTTCAAATTATCAACAATGATTTTGCAAACAATAATGCTACTCATTAACCTTTTAGGCATTCAAATTGTTTTTTACTGTTTCAGTATCTTAGTTGCTTTTACTGTTCTCTGCACTACCAGGTAAAGAAAACACACTTATCTTATAGTATTAAACAATGTTGCACTTTAGTTAAGAAGCTTTGAAAGTACGCATAATTCAAAATAATATTTTACAAATCGTGCTTCATTGTATAAGTGTTTTACCTTCTTAAAAAATGATATTTTAATAATTATCTTCCACAAAACTGCCGCGCAGTTGAAAAAACAACGTAAGTGCTTAACGAAAGGTTTCGAGAAAAGTGACCACTATTTTCCTTCTATTACGAATGGTATGACAGCTAAAATAGAACTTCAGAAAACTGATAGAATAAAATTTCTTTTTGAGAAAGATTTTTGGCAATATGTAGCATAGATACCAAATATATAAAAATCTCAATTTTGAATTTTTTATCACTTTTGTTGATTTTTCTATTCTAGGGATATTCAATAAAAATTGACAACAGTATGAAACAGTCAACTAAAAAGCATGATAAACTATGAATAAACTTAACATGACTGCAAACAGTTCATCATTGTTATACTTATCTTAACCCACTGACGGTTCTGCAAGTAAAAGGTTGCATTTTAAACTGCAGTCTTCTCTGCATAGCAAAACCGGTTTTTCCATGTTAATGGATAGGGGAATAGTGTATAGGGGAGAAAGATTCTCCCAATTTTGCCAATTTCCTTAACCACCAGTGGGTTAAGAAACTGTAATTGAAAAGTATAAGTTAATAAAAAGTTCATTTCATAAGAAATAACCTTAAAATTACATAATATTACAAACAGGTAAGCAAGTGAATTATGCAAACAAAATAAAGAAAAATTAAAGAGTTGCTATTGATTTCTCAGAACATTTTATCACTCAAATAATCATGAGATACTTATTACATAATTAAAATCTTTTGAAACATATTAAAATTTCAAGTTGTTGAAGTTTTTAATACGAGAAACTGGCACAAAGTTTCAATATATATGCATAGTTAACGCTCAATACCACAATCGCTGCGGTCCAAACAAAAACGGATGTTAAAAAGTGAAGTAGCTATAACGTGAATACATAAAATGTGTGCAAATATTCACTTATATTTCATAAATATACGGTTTATTTGTCAAAAACATGCTACACTTTAAATAAAATTATGAAACTAACAAATAAACAGTTTTTTTTATGTCATTAAGTATTATTTAATATAATACATATAAGGTTAAAAATGCATTTAAATTTTTTAAAATTACTTCTTTTAATACTGAGCATAAACTTCCAGTCATTCCAGTAATTTCAGCTGTTATAATGGAAAGATCACACTAATGGGTGGTCGTACTAAAGAGCATAGACTGAATATTGTATATATATATATATATGGGTCATTCTCACGAAAACTGTCATTTTTCAGTTCATAAAATCCCAAAAAAGTAAAGTGAATAAAAAGCTCTGAAACTTTTTATATTAATAGAAATATGTAATGGCATTATAANTGACATATTGGTATATTTTAATTACCTAAAATAAATAAAAAATAAAAATTGATAATTTTATTTTTATTCTTTTGTTAGCTTGCATTCCGAAGGACACTTTCCCTGAATTTTTTTTCTTCGTAAGCTGTAAAACAAACATAAAATATACTGGGGACATGAAAATGACTGTTTTTTGTGAGAATGACCCATATATATATAGTTTTTACAACAGACTATTATAAAACTTTACATAACATTTCATTATTTATAACATTGGTTTTCATAAAATTATATAAGCAAGTTCATATATGTTTTATAGCGCAAAAATTTTAAATAAAATTATTTTTAACCTCAAATAAATTAAAATAGATAAACCTAAATTTTCTAAGGTTTTACATCATAGTAGATTTTACATTTTTTCTTTAGTTCAAACTTTCAATAAAACATAAATTGGCAAATTAACTAATTCATGCTTCACTGAATTACCTAATTTTAATTTTTCACCATATTTTGACTTTATTTTTTAAATTTAGTGTGATGTTTTACAATAAAGATTTATTATATATTTTATTGAAACTGAACAGATAAAGGTGAAAAATTAAGAAATATGTCAAAATCTAACTTAAATAGTTTTGTTGATCTTTCATAACCAGAGTATATTGCGAAATAAAGATAAGCCACAATAAAAATATACAAGTTGTACATATGTGTTAATAATATGCTATTATTAGGAAGTAGGAAAAGCTGTACTTTCATTGAAAAATACTCACATAAATTTGCAAATTTAAATATGTCCTAATTAAACCAAATTTAATAAAATATGCCTAATAATCAGTAACCACAGTGAAAACCAACTGAAATGTGCAATAAAATATTACATTCCTTTTTACATATTATATCTCTATTTTTTTTAAAAGGCCTCCTACGTGACAAATTTATAACTTAATAAGTAATATAAATTAGTGCTTTTTTATTTTAGAAACATATGTGTGATATGCATAAGTGTGTTACTAAGTAGACAGTAATGCAGTTTTTTTTAATTGAAAAGTACTCTCATAAGTTTACATTAAATATGTACAACTTAAATCAAACTCAATAAAATATGCCAAATAATCACAGTAAAAACCAACAGAAATGTGTAATAAAATATTACATTTCTATTGATACATATTGTATCTCTGCTTTTTGAAAAAGCCTTTCAGGTGACGAATGTATAACTTAGTAAGTATATTAAATTATTGCTCTTTTTTATATTTGAAATGAAATAATATTCTACAACACATTAATATATTGAAAAATTTTAAAACATTTCAATGTGTAGACATTTCTAAAATAAATTAATATTTTAAAAGAAAAAAAAAGTTTTGCTATTTTTGATTTTATCAAAAAACACTTTTCATCTCTTAAAAACATCATGGTAATACTTTAATACAGATTTCTATTTGAAACATAATATTTTTTAAATTTATAATTTTAAAAATTAATTATTTTGCACAGAATAGTTTTTATGTTTGCTGTTTAGATACATCATTTATAATTTTAAAAATTTACATATAAAAATTAGTCAAAAAGTGAAGGTACAAGTGTAGTAATGCATAGTATTTTGTACAGCAACTATTGTTAAAAAAAATGAAAAAGTTAAATGATTTTTCTAAACATATAATATAACAAGATGGTTTGAGCGTGTCTGTCATCTTGACAATATATGAACAAATGATGGCACTTATAGCAATGAAATTTCAAGTGAAGATAGATATTGACTCATTCTGATACAAGACAAAGACCAATTTTTGAGTTCTTAATTAACTTTTTAATTATAAAATTACCAAAATTACTTTATAACATTTGATAAAATTTTGCACATTATGATCAACTTAAGTGCCCTAGAATACAATCATAAAATTTACACTTTGAAAACTAAATCTTTAAACTGCAGAAAATTTGTATTTGTAGAGGAAAATGAGATAACATGTGGTAAGTCAGCAAACGACACATGAAAGTGGTGATAACAGTAAGAGGCTGTATTTGTATTACATTACAATTGTACAGTAATAATTTTTAGATGAAAGACGCAAAATGTGAAAGATATTTGTAAGTTTACAAATAATTAATGAGATGAGCAATTATAAGCATACATTTATGGTGCTTATAGTCAAAATCATTTAGTATTTTGTAAAAAGAAAACATAATTTTAGTGAAAAGTAATTGAATAATAGTATAATTTCTTTTATGAAACACAATCATAAGCATTAATATTCTTAAAATGGAAATAAACTTTGTTTAAAAAAAATAACTAAATAATAAACAAAAAATAAAGTAATTATAATGTGTATGTACAAAAGGAGGGAAATAAAATAATTTCTAATTTCTGTTTGCTCGCACGGGTATGTCTTCCACAACCATACTGCCACATATATGGTCATATGCTGTACGGTTGTATTGAAAAAAGTACATGGTGGCACAGATTGGGAAAACAAATGCCAATGAAAAATTCTTGATAAAAGATCGCAATAGTGCCCTAAAACAAAACAAAAAAAAGATATTGTAACGAAACAAGAGGTTAATACAGCAGTAAGAAAACAATGTGAGCAAGACAAATAATATCAAAAGCTTAGAAGCAGTTGGTAAAACTTCATCACACTACAAGAAAATAACAAGGTAAAAAAATAGGAAGTATGACAGTTCAAAAATTTTTGGACAAAAGTTTAAAAGCCAAGACTTTTTCAAATAATATATAAGGCCAACTAACTTCATTAATCATTTAAACACATAAAATTTACTTTACGCAATCTGATATAATAAAATATTTCAAGTTTAAAAATTAAAATATATCAGAATGCTAAAAAAAAGTTTCAATAAGTTTAACAATTAATTATTTTCATTTACAAATAACTATTTTTATTGTCATGTATAATACAAATCACACATGTAATTAAATTTTCTAAATGTGCAAATATATGTGAAAAAAGATAAATGAGGTTGAACAGAAAAATAGGCATGCTGAATAAAATTGTAATTTGTAGAAAAATTACTCTTATTAACATACAAACCCTTAAATCATTAATGCATCATTTATACCATTTGCAATAATAATTTAACAAACGAATCATTAGTGAGACATAAAAAAAAATTTCAAAATTCTACTTCCATTAGTAAAACGTAGAAGAAGAAGACATTTTGATACAAGTTTACTTTTTAAAATCTTTATCAATTTTATCAATAAATTTACAAATTACATGATAATAGTGTATGACAATATGTTTTATTAAAAAAACAAAACTAGTATTTATATTTAATATTTGTAATTTAAATTTTAAAATATATATGTAAGCGTTCAGTTGCAGAATTTATGAAGTAAATCTGCAGCAATATTTTCATCTAAATCTAAATTTGACTGCAACCTCAAAGCAGTCAGAGGTTAATTCAGCTTAATGTAATAAACATACAGCATAATTAGCAAATATAAGGTTCCTAAAAATTATGCATAAATACTCAATGTTAAATTTAAATTGAATTTCATACAATGATTCTAAAAGAATGGAATAAATCCCAATACAGTAAAATCGGTAATCAAATAACAGAAAAATAACATTTTTACTTTCTGTTCTTTGCAATATTCTTTTAATTTGATGGTTCAAGTTTTATTAAAAGAAGTTTGAGATGCTTCAAAAATGAGCCTCAGCAATTTTCCCCGGTTTGTTTGTTTGCTTGCTTTTAAGGAAAAAGAATAAAAGTTAGATGAAAAATAATCTGCAGATGCTGAAGTAATCTGCAATATCCATAGCCAAGATGGGGGTTTTCTGCTACAGGTTGTACACATTAGCATTTTTATACATACAAATGATACTTTCAAGAGTTTACAAATAATACTTCATATTAACTATAGATAATAAAGATTTTGAACGAATATTTATTTATTTTCTGTAATGATAATGTACTCGTTTGAGTTCAGTATATTATTGTAAAACTATTATAATGCTTTTCCTATTACATATATTTGAAATAAGCACTTTGTCATACAAAGACAATGAGTTGCAATACTGAAAATCATGTGACATAAAAAAAATAATAATCATAATAACCTACAAATAACCAATTAAATTAAAGACATTTAAAATTGAACTAACCATGTCAATCCTAAATCTTTGGCAGGGTAAACNGGACCCATTCATACATCCATAGATCGTAATTTTGACCTGAATCAGAGAACGATCGATCACCGATTCAGTACCCTCAGAGGTATTGATTTGTTATGGGAACATGGAGGACTTTTGTGGCTCGACAGAGTTAACGTGCATCAGTCACTTTACTACACGGGGAGTCTTCGGCCGGCGAGGTTCGAACCCATGAACTCTCGGACACGGGCCCAGCGCCCTACCGACCAGGCTATCCCAGTCTTATCATCGTGTGACGTAAAAAATAATAATAATCATAATAGCCTACAAATAACCAATTAAATTAAAGATATCTAAAATTGCACTAACCATGTCAATCCTAAATCTTTGGCTGGGTAAACTCTAACCATATTTGCATCCAAAGGAACAACTGTTTCACAGGAAACTACTCTAAGATGCATCAAAGTTTTACCTGGTGTGGCACCTCCATGGCCCAGTATGCCTTTATGGATGAATAAAGCCTAAAATCATAAAACTTAAATGCTTAGTTACAAAAATCTTTCTAGATGTTGCATCATTATACCCAAAAACATTTGATTATATAAATGTAAAATTTAAAAGCCTCAAATTATTGCTGTCTGTAACAAAAACTTTACTTTTCGGAATTAACAAAGTTTTAACAATTTGAAGATAGATATAAAACAGAATTATAATGTTTTTACCAAATTTTTACAAATCTGTAAATTTAAAATTTAAATTACATGTTCAATAGAAGATTTTAATACATGTTATAGATATAAACAAATAGTATTGTTCACATTAGCATTTCACATTTTTTCCCGCATTTGATTATAATTGATGTTATAAGCATAAGACGTACCTAATTGCAAAAAAACTTACTTTACAAAGTAAAATTCTCAACATTTTAAATGCTAATAATCGACTATACAACACAGGACTTTAAGAAGTTAAAAAATGTTGGAAGCCAGCTAAAATTTTTGGTAACCACTAAAAACATTAGTAACTCACCTCGTTTCTAGTTTGTTTGTTTTTTCCTCGTCAAATTGGAATTTTTTTTAAATACCAAGCATAAATATTAAATACTGACATTTAGAATATTTATCCAAAAAAATTAAAATAACAAAAATCTAGGTGTAATTTTTATGTATTATATTTTTACAAATAAATCTGTATATTATCAGAGAATTTGCAATTAAGATTTATAAGGTGCCATTTATTAATAGCAGGTTTTTTTTCTTCATACAAATTTATAAATTAGGAAGCAACTGTGTCAAAACTTTCGAGTCTGTGGGACGTCAAAAATTTCGAAAACTTGGATCCCAATTGCAATGCCAAGCGTATTTGCGTATTTCACGAGAGACCTGCAAATACATATCAGAAATAGGAGGGAAATTTCAAGCAGCCAGTATTTATTTACACTATTTTAAATTACAATGTAACATTTAATAAAGATCATACTACAGTTTTAACAATTTTTGAAACAAATATTATTGTTCTTCTTAACTATAAAATAATAGATTAATTGTATTAAATGATAATCAGTATTTTCATTTAATTCCATTATTCAACACAAAGTCAGTATTTTATACAAAACTATATATACTTAATTTATATTTTATAGTATATTATATTTTTAATACAAAAATGAAAATAATCAATCACAATTTACCTATGAATTTAAGATTAAGGAAAAATAACACTTACTTCAAAAATGCATACTACAAATCTATGAATAACTTCAAGGGCTAAAATTTCAGAAGTAACTTCCATTGCTCGTTGGTAATCAACTTTTTCATTTTTTATGATGTCTAAATCATATTTGTCCAAATTCCTAAATCAGAAATATATTTTGAGATTATACAGCACACCATTTTCATTTAATAGCAAATGATAATCTTTTAGTGTTATGATCTTTTAAAATATTAAATTTCTATACACTCTATGCAATGTTAATGACCACTTCATTTATTTTTGTAAAAGATATTCATAAAAAGATCAAGCAGTGGGTGGAAAAACTACATATTTTTATAGTTGAATACAACTACTTTATTAGAAATGTAGTTTACTAAAACAACTTTTTTTTTTTAATGTAGAGGTTATAAACTAATTTCAAAATGTAGTCACTGTTATATAACTTTTAAGAGATGATATTTTCTGAAAACTTAAATTAAACCCATGTTCAACAAAGTTTTAAATCAGAAATTGGCTTATTCATCCATGAAGAATTAATAAGAAACATTTATTCATATTTAGATGGGCCAGTGTGTAATTCTAAACCATTTTTTTATAAATTTGATCTTATAATTTCAATTTTATATGCCTTACCTGACAGTGAATGTTAAATTTAAGAAATGCTAAGAAATTATCAAATATTTGCAATTTTAATTTGTTGAATGCTTTTCTTTTTACTCAAAGAAATAAAGTATAACAAAAATTATAGAGAAAATATGCTCCTATCCATTGTAATAACATTAATGTTTCAAGAGTGTATAATCACATTTAAAAGTATAGCCAAAATAATTAATTAGCAATCATTTGTAATGGCTAATTTAAATATTAATTTTAAAAAGATAATTCTTACTCATCTGCCACAGAGGCAATCTCATTGTGTCGATTGACAAACCTGCAAAGATTTTTATCAAGCAAATTTAAAAGATTAGTAATGTTTGGACCTTACTTTTTTACAAAACTAACATAAAAAGTAGTTGCCAGGAATTGCTACAAACTATTTTCTTTTATATTCAGTACTTCTTTTAAAAAGCACCACATTACACTACAAACTATGAAAAAAGTAGTGATATTAATAGTTTTTTTACTTGTAGAGCGCTACTTAGACTAATACAAGATCAATAGTTAAATAAAATTATACCCCATAGTTATGAATCATTTTTTTTAACCTTAAACAAATTTCAAAGATATACATTTGAATTTTAATTAAAATAGTTGGATATAGTCATCTGACAGTATAAAAAGAATTAGGGCAAATATTTAAACAAATAACTTATTTAGACATTTTTAATAACTTTAACTTTATTAACATTAATATAAATATAACAAATTCAAAAAACTCACACTAAGTCAAAGAAATCTACAAGAATGTAAGTAATAAGGACTTTAAACAGCAGCAAGATGCAAAAATCAATTACTTCAGCAGCTAGTCTTTTAAAAAGGGATGGAACCAAATATACTGTTCCTAGAACAAATAAAAAAGTAAAAAAAAAGATCATTGCCAACACTAAGTAACAACATGCACAATGACAACACAAAATATTAGACAAAATAAATAATATTTTATATTAAGGTGACACTCTTAATTGGTAAATAATAAATAAAAAGATGGGATAGAAATTTCAATAATTTTTTTTACGTCTCTCGTGCAGTTGATTATCCCTAAAGTTTTCCAACTTTTTTGTAGGCAATTCTATATCAGTACCTGGCCCAAAAATAAAGGCCAATTTTAGGCCAATTTAGGCAGTTTTAAGCAACTTCCAGGCAATGGCTTTCAAAAAACTAGATAAAACATCTCAGAAGGTTACCAACTCGAGCAACTCTAGACACCTCTCTCAGCCTACTGTTTTTTTTTAAAACTTTTGCAAGTTTAAAATCTCTTTGGTGCCGTGATAAATACAGTTGCCGCAAACAAGTAAGCACTAATAAAGAAATATCCCCCTTAGACACATAACATTTTGGAAATCTTTCCTAATAATCAATTTCAGTATAATATTTACATTGCTTATTTATTATAACTTTTATTTCTAACAGCATGGTAAGAAATTTTTTATTGTTTAGTTAATGCATTATTCATTGAAACATTAAATTGCCAATAGCTTTATTATTTGTTTTGATATGCTTAAAAAAGGGGGATATTTCCGTATCGTGATCTGTAGCGCCAACTACAATTGCCAAGGTGACAAATAGATTTTAAACTTGCAAATTTTTTAAAGAAAACACATAGAAGTTTGCCCGGGGGTGGCTACGAGTTATACCTTTCGAGTTGGTCCTTTTCTGTGATGTTTTTTTTAGTTTCTCGCGGGCCACTGCCCGCAAGTTTCCAAGACTTGGCGATTATTCTGCCACAGATCATGATACGGAAATCTCCCCTAAAAAGTTTAAAGGACCCTTTTAATTTCTAATCATTCTTGATAGCATTAATATTATAACTGACATTGACTTCTTTTAAATGCTCTTGAATAAAGTGTAGCAGCAATTTCTTTTTAAATATAAATTTACTATTTGTAAGCATTTTTCAAAACTTAGAATTAGTTTTTTAAAAACTATGTAATGTGCATTAAGTTTGTTAGAATGAGACAGGTATAGTTTGTATATTTGTGGGGATATTTCCGTATCGCGATCTGTCGCGCCAACTACAATCGCCAAGGTGCCAAATAGATTTTAAACTTGCAAATTTTTTCAAAACAGCATGTCGGTGTTTGCCCCAGGGATGAGATTAGCCAAAACGCAAAAAAGCTGAATTTCCACGATAGTAAATTTTACGCAAGCGCAACCCTTTAATAATAAATTCCAGACAGTTTAAGGTCATAAATAATGTGTTGACATACAATTGTGTACTAATCTATTATTATAAAAACGATTACATTGATACTTAACATTTAGTGGAAAAAATTTACCAATTGAAAAAATAAAGCTGGAAATTATATTTTCCCTCAGTTCGCATAAGAGACAATTACTACTTGAAAAACTACCTGGTTTAGCAAATTAAAACTACTGAGAATATACATTAATATTTCATTTCTTTTAATAAATACTGTTATGTGATTTATAGCAAATATATCAGTAATATTACTTTTTAAATNTCCAGGCTTGGGACCTCTAAAAGGCTTGTCAGAAGCAGCATTGTTTGAACTACGAAAATCGGATCTATCTGGAGGTCGGGCAAAAAATTCGGAAAATCTTATCTGCTGAGCGTAAAAGGGGAGAAAATAGGTAAAATAAGTAAAAATGAGAAAGGATTGGTAGCTATGTAGTTTGAATTTTCTGTTTCTCTTTGAAAATCGGTGAATTTCCTGAAAAAACGGAATATACTTATAAAAAAAAGACATTTTCAGAAAATCTGAATTTTTGACAAAAAAGCTGAAATTTAAGAGATAAAAGTGAAAAAAGCGGAAATCCGCTAAAAAGCGGAAAAATCTCATCCCTGTTGCCCGGAAGTGGCTACGAGTTATACTTTTCGAGCTGGTCCCTTTCTGTGATGTTTTTTTTTTAGTTTCTTGCGGGCCACTGCCCGTAAGTTTCCAAAACTTGGCGATTATTCTGCCACAGATCACGATACGGAAATCTCCCCGTTGTATAACCCTAAATTAATTTTCTGATCTAATAACATATAATTTATGTGATAATTTTATAATTTCAAACTGCAATTTTGAATTGAGATTAATTCTACATAAACGCATAAACTTAGATGCAAACTTAGTAGGAGAAACATAAAATATCATAAATAATATCAACAGCTTTGAAAAGAAACGAATTGCGTTTTCATTTATCGAAAATAAAACAACACTTAAAATCAAACATTACATACCTGTTGAATGTGCAGCCCCTGAATTATTAGTTTGGTTTTGAAATGCAATATTTTGACGATTTGATTGCAAGAGCGATAAATTCTGATTAGGGAAAAAAGTATTCGGAAAGTTTCGATTGAAGTCAGTTGTACCGTCTGCATTACTATTTGGCAAACGACATGCAGTTTGTGAAATAATATAGGGTAATGTTATTGTCATACATTGCCAATTGTAGCACTGCCACAGCCATTGATTAACAGCTGTAGCATATTCTGAACTTGATTTATAAGGATATGTTGGAATAAACACGTTTAAATCTTCGGGATTATTAGACTGGGAACTACTAGAATCGACGTTTCTTCTACGAGGTTCATTCGTTTCAGAATTTGCCATGACGGTATTGCTAATCCCCCTGCAGTGATGATCAATAAAATTCTTTAAATTTCAGTTAGGGGTGGTGGTAGTTAAAAAATTTTTAAATGAAAATCATCAATCTTCTAATGTAGTTGTACTAATTGTTTATTTACATGACCCTAGAAATTGTTTAAGTGAAAGTTAAAGTTAGTGATTAATTCCAATGTCAATAATTTTTTAAAGTACAACTGATATTTTGTATCTGTTACTTTTCATGATTGATTGAACTTCAGCTTTGGTTGATTAAACAATCTATCAATATTTTTTTAAATTTTTCGAACATTTTTTCGAACAGCGTTTTCGAGACGAAGAAATAACCATAGAAATAACCAACGAGAACCAAACGAAGAAATAAAACAGCTAAAAAATGTATATATCATAGATGTAAAGGCAGGGACTATATTAGTCCTTGGTATATATATATATAATAAATTTTAATATTTTATTGAATGTAACAAAATATTTAAAGAAATTCAAATGAATGTTCTTGCCTGTTTTTTTCATTTATTATTATTATTTCTTCATTCGAAAGACACATTATATTTTTAAAAGAACTATAATGTCAATTTTTATTAAAATTAATGAATTTTTTAATCTTACATATTTACTTTCTACTGATGTTTAATTGGAAAAAAGAAAAGTCAATAAATTAACAGTTCATAAAAAACGCACGTTCTAAAATTATTATATAAACTTTTATTTTTTAAGATTTTATTTGCTTCTATTTCTTACAAAATAGTTGGGAACCTTTATTTAGAACAATACTACCATTTTGAAGTACATTTTTTCCCACAGATTTAATTATATAGTAACTTTTTGTCATTTACTGATGCTTTTATATTATAATAATTATCAACATAATTAGGTATAAATTGTTGTACAACATTTTTGAAAGATGGGGAAAATTGATAATATTTTTTAGAGAGTAAATTATGTTTCTACAGATAAGTAATTAATTGACTAATTGGAAGTTTCAATTTTTAATGAAATTGACTTCATATCAGAATCAATAGCCTATTACATGCTATTGGCTGCTCAAATAATTTAATTGTGCTAGAGTTATGCTAATGGAATATTGGCAAAGGTCTGATTTTCATATTTGGTGATAACTCTCGCATATGCTCTCACCACATTTATTAAATTAAATTTAAAAAAATATAGTGGTGTAACTTGCCTCTGTACCATGCTTCTCAACCATGTACTTTTAAACTTTATTGATCTATGTACTTTTTTACCCCAACAAAAAAAGTTTGCATTTTTTATTTTAATTAAAATATCAAATTTGAATTGAAATATTTTTTCTACCAATTATAGATGGCTGAATCTTCGCTAAGTTGCAATAGAAGCGTCTTGGATTTTTTAATGTTGGTTGGAAAACTAAAGGTAAAATTTATAAATTGTTTTATTATTTTTATCTCTTTAAATTTCAAAAACTTGAATAAAAATGTCTTTTAATTTAAAAATTTTTTAGATGCTTACTATTTTCTCCATTCACTTTTAATGCTTATTATACTTTTTTTTTTTTTGGAAAATGCATCAAATTAAAATTATATCTAGTAAGTAGTCAAATTTTATAGTCAATTATGTATTTAAATGCTATCAAAATACAATTATCAATTTATAATAATTTGAATAAAATTTTGATTTTTAAGAAATTATAGGCTTATTAATATTTAGTTCTCAAATGTACATTATTTTCCTCTAATGTTATTGATGATATATCTAATTAAATTTGAAATCTTGAC
This sequence comes from Parasteatoda tepidariorum, assembly GCF_043381705.1. Lineage (NCBI taxonomy): Eukaryota > Metazoa > Arthropoda > Arachnida > Araneae > Theridiidae > Parasteatoda > Parasteatoda tepidariorum. The sequence goes on along the minus strand of NC_092212.1, from coordinate 47,444,702 downwards.
TACAACATGACTGTATATACACTATTAAATTAATTTTTATCTATATATATATATATACAAAAAAGTGAACATTTCTCATGATCGTTCATCAGTATAATCTAAAATAACATAGCTTTATTTAATTAATCATTTTCTTACAGAATTATAATTGAATCATAATATAAAATATCTCAAAGTTTACGCATATGCAATAAAAGGCTGTCCTTAAATGGGATCACATTTTCTTCTCACTATTGTTGCCATTTATCTTTTCTTTTCTCAAAAAGTATCACATTTTATCATACCACACATCGTGCTGCGTTTTATAAACAAATGTTTGCAATTCTGAATGAGGATAAAACATTGTTTTAGATAATAGATTAAATTTTTTCTGAAGAGAACAGCATTCTTACCTTTTTAAAATAAAAAAAATATATACATATTTGATTTGCTGATTTTAAATGTTTCAATCATAATGCTAAATTGATCAATTGTACCTTGTGATATTTCATTTTCTGAATGCTCTTACTTGTTTTTTATGACGTTTTCTGCATGTACCAGAAACTATGAATAAAAATAAATCAAAATTATCTGCATTAAATCTTGCTTTCAGTTTGATCCATAAGAAACTTTTTTTAAGCTGAACTTTTTAGATTACTATCAATATTTGTTATTTTTTCTTTAATAAAGTCTAGGAAAAGAAATTAATAAATATTTAGTTTTATAGAATCACTGAATCTAAAAACAGGCCATTTAAAATCCAATGTAGATTACCTGTTTTCGAACTCTTCAATTTAATTCATACGAACACAAATCTGCTATTTTACACAATAAGCAAATTAGTGCTTAGTGAGTGGTTTTAGAATTTTTTTTCCTAATCTACGAAACAAAGATTTATATTTCTTACAATTATATGTATTCATTTAGTTCAGAAAAAGTGCTGCCCTCATTTTTTTTTTTTTTTATTATTATTATTATTAACCTTTACGGACTGAATTATTTTAACTTAATTCCCTTTATCACAATTTTTCCATCAGTGTTGATTTTTTTTTTTTTTTCATTATGGTGTAGCATTTTTTTCTAAAAATAAAATACAATATTAAAAATTGAGATTTTTGATACTCAAGTTCAAGTATCCAGAATTCGTCAATTCTCACGTAATCCAAATAGTTGAACTTTTACTGTATAAGCTGTTTTCTTTCATTACTCACAGCTATTAATTAGGAATTGTTGTTATCTAAAAACTGTAGGAGACAGAAAATTAATTAAATGCATTCCTTGCCTTTAGCACATTAAAAGAACTGGATGGGTACGTTCTAACGTTCCAGATTGTGAGACGATTGCTGGACATATGTATAGGATGAGCGTGATGGCATTTCTTTTAGGTGATCAGATTTCTTCAAATCTTGACAGAAATAAGTAAGAGCTCACTATGACTATTGTCAGTTACCTTTTTTTTATTATAAATTAATCTGCTTCCATTTTTTTGATTTACTGAACATAGTATAATCAATATATTTTGGCAGCTAATCATCGAAACCAAACGGGGCTGTAGATTCCTATAAAACCCATGGCAGAAGTTTTTTAAACTTTCAGCAACAATTTTCCCGAACACTAATATCTTTCTGACAGGCATTTTTAATAATAACAAATATATATATATATTATTAATTTAAAGTAACAGAAGGGCTTTGTGTTAACAAAAAAATAATAACTTTCATGCATGAATAAAACTGTATATAATTTTTTTATTTGTAAATGTAAGAATTTTTTTCTAATCTGCATATAAAAGAATGTGTATTCTAATATTATGAGCGATATTCTCCTTTTTTGACAGGGAAAAAATAACACTAATTATTTCCATTTTCTCATATTGTAAATCATCATCGCTTTAAAAAAATAATTTAAAACTGAAAGAAGTTTGTTGCAGTAACTACTAAAAAAATATCAACAACAAACTCTTGCAAATCAGACTTTCTTAAAAAGGGTCATTCAAATGCATGGTTTCATTTAGAGATTCACTTATTGTAATAAATAATATCATATTAAAAATATATTATATTTAAAACTTGGTGGAATTGCAATAACTGCCAAAAAATCGAACAAAGAAATGATAAGATCCTTGTGTCAAAAAGTAAATAATCTAATGTATGCTTTGAAATTCTCATGTTATACAAAATATTTTGAGTATAAATATAAAATATGTCTAAAATATATCGGGATCTTTAAAAATCATATATAAATGAGTATCAATAACTGTCAAAAAACAATAAAAACACCACATCTATTTATGATGTTGGCGTGAATTGAGTGTGTCAAAAAGTGATTAAGAATTTGATATGAATGTCACGTGTTGAAATAATATCAAATGAGAGAAACTAATGTGGAAATTGATAGCAATAATTGTCGAAAAACGGTTGAATCACTGCATTAGAGACAAATTAATCAAATGTTCATGTCGTAATAACATTGGTGTTTAAAAATATCATAAATAATAGTAAAAAATAATAATAACTAAGCAATGAAAGATATCAGGATTTTAAAACTCCAAATGAAAATTCGTAGCAATGATTGTAATGATCAAAAAGCTACCTTTATTTACAATGAAATCAGTGTGAAGCTCTGAGTGATAAAGTGTAGACTCAAATGCGTGATTTAAAGTTTTTGTGTGCTAGTGTCACATATTAAAATTATGTATTTAATATGCTAATTATAGTAAACACCATTTTAAGTGTGAGCAAAATAACAATTATATATATTTATCCAAATATGAAATATATATGTTTGGTGACTGGATCATAATTGTTTTATAATGCTGTTATGTTTTTTTTTTTTTTTTTTTTAAATTTCAATTTCTATGCTNTTTTTTTTTTTTTAAATATTTAATAAGATAGCATAATCCTTTTTAGATGTATAAAAATGTGTCTTGTTCATGATATGGCAGAATGTATTGTTGGTGATATCACACCTTTCTGTGGTGTTAGTGCTGAAGAGAAACACTCACGAGAAGTGGTATGGTTCTTGTGTTATTCTTATGTAAAAATTGTGTCATTTGATTCAGACTAAAAGCATTCTTGTTCAAAAAATTTTAATCAATATCTTCAAAAACTTATTAGCAACTTTTCATGTTGATAAAACTAATCACCATAAATTTATGTGCAATGCATAAAGTTAGGCTATTTCTTTCCTTCGGAAAATAAGGTACAAACTTACTCAATTGCATTCAAAATATATGAAGTATATGTTCATCATTGATCTCTATTTTATTTTAATACAAACATTTATTTTGCATGTTTTTAAATTAAACATAAATCGCTGTTCTGAAAGAAAAAAAACGTTTTTTTTTTTTCCTGTAAAAACTATTGCAAATTCTTAACTATTCTCACGCATATCTTTGCTTGAAACTGAGTTGCCATAAAATTTAGCATGTGACAAAAAATGGTACAAACTCATTTAATTCTGTTGAAAATATATGATGTATATGTTTATTATTGGTCTTTGTTTTATTTTAATTCAAAAATTTATTTTACTTTTTTTTTAAGTTAAACAAAAATCCCTGTTCTTAAACAATCTTGTTTTTGTTTTTAAAAATTATTGCAAATATTTAACCATTCTCTCTAATTTCTTAACTTGAAACTGAGCTGGCAATGAAATTTAGCACGTGACATGAGACATATTTACGTCTCAGAACCAGAAGAAGTTAGAACTATTTATTTTGCACTAAAATCAAAAGAACTAGGCTATATATAGAACACATAATCTCTAATCATGTCAATAATGGAAGCTGTTATCAACAATCACAGTTTGTGTTTTCGATTCACAAAAATCAAGGTGGTTCGGTGTTGCCATTCCAAATTTTGATTCATAACTCACAAAATGATAATAGTTTGTTCTAGTGTTCACTGTAGAACTCATGAAACATTATTGGCAGTGTTGCATTTGTGTTCTAAGTTGCCAATGTCACTATTTTTTAAGTTCTGGCATGATAACATACTTAGGCCATACAATAGTTGTATGTAAATTACTATCTGGTTAATACTCACAGTTTCAATATCATGACACAAATCTATTTCATGGATTCACCTGAAGACAGCATGATTTGACCAAGTCAGTTTTACAGTACTGTGTTTTATCAGGCAGTCTTTTATTCAGATAGTTATTGGTCATTCTTTCTACGTATCCTACTACTAAGACCAGCAATGGAAGGAGATTGTGATTTACCCTACAAACACCTCAAGAGTTAAAACAACAATTATTCTGTATGCAGGGTTGCCACAGGCGACTAAAATGCAACTATTTGCAACTTTTTTGGCATGAGGCGACTATGACAACTTTTCTTGGCTGAAAAAGCGACTATTTTCAGGAAAAGGAGACTTTTCTGAACTCCTAGCAATGTTTTTTTTTTGTAAGCATAAATTGGGTGCAAAATTTGCACCCCACAAGATAGTTTCCGAATACACTGAACTCTTTTTTTTTTTTTTTTTNGTGAGGATGTGGACACCACAACAGAAAGCTCAATGCGTCTCATGGTTCATAGAGACGAAATCAGATACACAGGTTCAACGGAACTTCAGGACAAATTTCCAAAGAGACCCACCATCCAGACCCTCCATCCGTGCATGGCACACAAGCTTCATGAGCACCGGAGCAGTATTGCATAAAAGTGGAGCCGGATGACCCAGCACAAGTCCAGAAAATGTGGAGCGAATACGGCCATGAGACGCATTGAGCTTTCTGTTGTGGTGTCCACATCCTCACTTAAAACTTTTCAGCCTATTGAAAAAAAAACTTTATTTGTTGCAGTAATACATGCAAGAGACAGAATATAAATATCTTGTTTATGTTCGAAGTTATGAATTTTTAAAGTTGTAAAGATAATTTTGAAACACCCTGTATATTAATTCATCAACAAAATTTTAGTGATATTTTTGATGAATTTTTGTTCTTATTTAAGCAATTATTTTCCTAGTTTTTGGCTACTATTTTCATNTATATACAAACACACATATATATATATTAATTCATTAACAAAATTTGAGTCATATTTGTGATGAATTTTTGTTCTTATTTAGGCAATTATTTTCCTAGTTTTTGGCTACTATTTTCATGCTTTAGGCTACTAAAAGCAACTATTTTGTTCGTTTTTTTCTGTGGCAACCCTGTGTATGCAAGCAAAACTTAATTTAGCAATTTAGGCCAGTGGATAGACAAATTTAATGCAGTCAATTCTTGGATTGTTGCAACCAATGTCTAAATTTATTTCATTATCAGGTATCTTTAACTTAATTTTTATTAACTCTTCGTTTTAATTCTATGTTTAATGGTATTCTAATTGATTTTAGGCTGCTATGAAGAGATTGTCATCTCTTGTTGGTAAAGAAGTAGGAGCTGAATTCTTGAGCTTGTTTATGGTATGTTTTATATATACATATTAAAACTATTGTATCTAAGAATTTACAAAAACAATTTATTTTAGTCACAAAAGATCTCATAATCTATTACGGTAAACTTAAAAATTCATTTAAATTCATTTCCTAAAAAGTAGTTTTTTAATATTAAGTTTATAGTCTACTTTAAGCAACATAACTTAAATTGTAAAGCAACTTTATAATGTTATAATCTGTTGTTAATTGCATTTTTAAATATTTATTATTGTTATTCATGTTTACTTTTAAATTTTAATAAATTTTTATGCATAACTAATAAAATGCTTAAAATAAAAGTTTTCATAAAAATTAAATTTATTTTATGTATTTATTCAATTTATTTGATTTCAATGTACTGTAAGCATATCATTATTTTAAAACTTATTCAAGCAGTTTTCTTTAATATTTTAGGTACTGTGTTATGTATGTTCTACTTTTGCAGGTTTATTACACTTTTTTTGCTTTTAATTTCTAAATATTTTCTCTTTCTTAAAGTTCTCTATTTCATTCTCATTTTCTATTTCTTATTTCTTTATTGAAAGCAATAAATGATATGATTTGGTCATAATTTATGTCTATCGATTCTAATTGTTAATAAGTATTAAGCATTCAAAACTCTGACGTATTACTGATGCATTTTTTAGCTGTAAATTGTCATTACTATACACAGCACCTATTAAGGTTAATAAGCTTAGTTTCTTAATAGTATATATTTTGAATTTTAGTTTTTGAAATATATTGCTCCCAAAAGTATAATATTGCTTCTGAAATCACAATGCATTTTATGTAATAAAATTAATCTGTTATATTAAGGAAGTTTCTTATTATAATAAGTATACAGGGTGTGTTGAAAAGTACTTAAAGATGCTTATTTTTGATTTACGTTATTTAAAAGCCCTTCAAAGTGCTTTTTTTATTTGGGGTTTGTAAAAAGAGCTTAACTTTCTATCTTTTGGAGAAAAAAAAAATTTTTCTTTGCCGTGTCAATTGTCGTTCTAAATTACAAAAAATGCATGCTTTTCAAAATTTTCTCTGCAATATTTATCAGAAACTAGTTGTTTTATTATGATTATGAAAAGTTTTTGAAAATGTTTTTTAATTTTATTGATTTTATGTTTAGAAATTAAGAATTTTAAACGATAGAAAAAATAATTTTTATTGCTGCACAGATCCTAATTATGATTTTTTTTTTGTAAAGTGATTAAAAATCCTTTTTGAGTGCTTAAAAGGTGCTTATTTTTTGTTTAAGAATCTGGCTGCGCACCCTGGTATGTTCTGAAATTTATTTTTATACTATCTTGCCCATAGTTTTATGCACTATATATAAAATTATCAAGGCTTCTAATGTAACTAAGTTGATAAAGGATTGGTTTCTTTCTAAATATGACAAGGTTGATGCTTCTAAATTTCTTGATGATTTAAACACTCTAAATGTTTTATTCGGTATAACTATTAAAATCTTGAATTATTGTAAATTTGTAACATTTTGTCAGCACCGTGTAAATCTTTAAGAGATGTAAGTTGGGGGAAATCTACTCATGCTAATTTTCTTAACACTTTGTTAAATAAATTATTTTGATTTCAGGAATATGAAGAAAAGGAAACTGCAGAATCTAAATTTGTACATGATTTAGATAAGTTTGATATGATTCTTCAAGCGTATGAATATGAAAAAGAGTCAAACAATTCTCTAGACCTGCAACAGTTTTTCAATAGCACAGAAGGTAATAAAATATTATTTTTAAAAACACGGTTTTAACTTTATTTCCTGAATTTATCTCCTGATTTTCTAAAACCAAAAATGTGAAATAAATTCTAGAGTTTTGTATTATTTTCCTCTGAAGTGTAACGGGAATGCTTCTGTTATGTTTTATAATCACAGAACAATGGCAATGGATCTACTTAAATAAATATACACATCCCTATAATAAGCGCCAATTTCAGATTTCAATAATATGATTTAACAAAACAAAAATTGGCAAAGTGTTTATGTTTTTAACTCTCTCTCAACCTCTTCCAGTTTATAACTTTGAGAACTCTTACATTTTTGTCTGGGCAGTCGCGCTAACGAATCTTCGGTCTTCCCGTTTTTCGGGCTCCTGATGGTTTTGCATTGAAGATCTTTTTGGTGGCCTGATCATCATTCTTTCTAATCAGGTGTCCTGTCCATTTTAGTCTGTGAACTGATATAAATTTTATTATGTCTGCTCTTTGTAGATCCTATAAAGTTTTGAATTTGTTCTCTCTTTCCAAATATCATTGCACTTTATAGCTCTCTAAATGCTTCACAGTATTTTTCTTTCGAAAACCACTAAAATTTCCTCAGTCATTGTCCTTAGTTTCAACAGTGTATGTAACTATGGGCCTGATCAAAACTTTGAAGAGCAGTAATTTTGTTTTCCTGCTGATGAGACTATTTTATTTATTTATATATTTTATTTAAATCTAGTGGTGTAGCTAGCAGAGAGTGAGAGGGAATATCTACCCTGTGGTGCAGCCTCATAAGGGCACCAACTTTATGATACATGAATTTTTGGATAAAATGCTTTTCTCTTTTAAATAGCCCCAATTTAATTTGCTAATTGGGAGACCCTTAACTTCCAATTTTTATTCAATTTACCTAATAAATTGACAGGATGTTTATTATTATTGTAAGTTTTCTTTTCACACAGTTTTATTTATTGTTTTAATTAATACAAATTGACAATATATTGGTTGAAACAATGCCTTTAAAATAAGCACTTATCATTCAATCAAAACCAATAAGCCTAATTAAAAATATTTAAGTGTAATAGAAACTACAATTGTATCATACACTGTTACATTTTCAACCAAATCAAATGAAAATGTAGAAGTTATCGAGTCACGTTGTTTTAACATTATGGGCGCCGAGAATGAGTTTGCCCCTAGGCGCCGTTAATCGTGCTTAAATTCATTACTTTTTAAATATTACAAAAATCTTGTTCCTAAAAAAATACATTTTATTTAGTAACATAAAAATGTGGATTCAATGGTTATTGACTGAATGTAATAAAGAGTTTCAGGGGATTAGCTATTAAAATTTTCTTGTATAGTGAACTCTAAAACCATCAATCAGTGCTAAACAAAATCTCTTCTTTAGGCAGTTTTCTCTTTCACTCTTTGTAAGAGCGCTTTTTCCCCTTTATTTGTTTTTATATAACTTAAAGATTAGGACTCCATTGTACTAGGGTAATTAAATAGAACTTAAAGTAAAGATTCAAAGTAAAAATAATTGCAGCTTTACTTTTTACTAAGTTATATGTTTATTTACAATTAACACAATGAGCGATACATTTTCTGGATTTGTAGCAATAAATATTTTAATTTAGATGAAATCCTTAAATGATGTTTACTTGTGTTTCCTATTTACAGCAGAACTTCAGTTGCATATTAAAATTCTGCCGTAATGAACACTATTTCTGTTTTATCTAAAATAGAAAAAGTTTGAAATTGTTTAGCACCCTTTCAGCTTCTTAGCAACTCTCAATGTCACCTGTGTCTCCATTTTCTTTTAAATCTTAAATATTAATTTTACCATCCCCGTCTTCATTATATTCATATTGTTCAATTAAGATATTCACTGAAATATGTCAATATTCCGCATAAATTTGTGAACACTCATTTAAAAATAAATAAGGGTAATTGCGCAAAACAAATTTGTCTAAAACAAATTTTCATAACTCTTGATTTCTTCTTTTACCTTTTTTTTTTTTTTTTTTGAGCTATTTAAATTCTTGCTTATGCAAATTAAATTCCTGTTATTAACCATAGGGTTTTCTAAGACTTTTACAATTTTCTGTTTTAGACTAAGTTCCACTTTATATAATGTCTGTTTCAGATAGAGTTTATGATAGAGTTCAGATAGAGCAAGTAAATATGCGTGTAAATACTTAAAGAGCTAAAAACGTTTTCATCGAGTCACTTATCTATAGACAGCAAGTAGATCTGAAACTAGTTTAATTGTAATAAGAAAAGTTAAGGCTATTTTTTTATGAGTATGAATATTCAAATAATTGAATATAGGCCATATACGGTGGTTATATCTTATATAATTAATTGTGGTTATAGCCTAAATACGTGTAGCTACTCTGGTGTAAGAAATTAAGAGAATTTGCAAACTTGGTCAATTTTCTCTGGAACTATTGGACCAATTTTAATGTGATTTTATGTGTACATACATTGATACAATACGAAACAAATAACCATTCAACAATTGTAATGCACGCACGTGATCGTGCGCAACACTCATTGGAGTCGTAAGGTATGAAACAGCGGTTGCAGAATAAACTTTTACAAAATGGGTTAATAGGGGGTATGGTCCCCTCTTACAGATATACAGTAGGTACTTGCAGCGTTATTTCAAATTGAGCCGCGTTATTTCATATTGAGCCACGTTATTTCATAAAGTGGCTCCGGTTCAAATCCCAACAATGGCTGGTCGATACAAATTCTGCTCTCGTGGACCACAGTGCTGACATAAAATATCCTCATTTTACAGATCATAGATTAAAATCCTCTTGATGTCGAACTAAACGTTTTTGGTTCTCCTCTCCATGTAACACAAAGGTGGATTGGTTCCATCAACGAGTCCTTCACAAAGAATAATTTGCACCAATGCTTGTTTCAGGAGTTCCCTTGTCTTCTGGATTAAGTCAAAATTAAATGCTACCAAGTTGAACTGTGGTAGTTTTGAACTCAGAATTGGGTCAGCTGTTCACCCATTTAAAACGTGGATTTTGCAACAACAACAAAAAAAGTTTTTTCTTAGAAAATGGTTTCTAAAATTATTCAATCAAGTATGTAATGCTGAGACTTTATTTTTATCAAATATTTTTAATTAACCATTTTTTTTCTTCAAATTTAATTCAGGATTTTCCCAATAGTTCTTTTTTTTTTGTGGGAACAATGAAGCAAACTTTATGTCATTTGGATAATGCATGGTTTTTGTTTTATTCCAGGAATATTTCAAAATCCTATGGTATTAGAATGGGTGTCAGATCTGAAAAAACAAAGAGGAAAGCCTTCATCCGAAGATTCTCTTTAAATAAGATTTTGAACAAAAGAATTATTGTTAGTTGTGATATTTTTTATAATTAAATCTTAAAAAGTTTATTTATATATTTTGTGTGGTCTTTTGTTAATAAAGAAGAATTTAAAATATTATTTAATATTTTGTTCTCCTTTATGTCTTTGCAATTTAGTTCACATAATGAGAGATTTTTGTCAATATCACTCTTATTAAAAATGTATTTCGTAACAGAAGAACTTTTTTCTTAGAAAATGGTTTAATGTGTTTAGTCAAGTGTGTAATTCTATGAATTTATTATATCATTTTTTTCAATTAATACTTTTGTTCCTTTTTTTAATATAGTATTTTTACATCAGTTTTTGTTTTTGTGGAGACAATTGAAAAAGCTTTGTCGCTTGAATGTTTAATGGTTTTTATTTTTACTTTCACAAATTTTATTCCAGGAATATTTAAAATATTGGAATGAGTATCAAATCTGAAAAAACTAAGTGGAAAGCCTTCATCTGTGAACTGTTTTCATATGAACTTTTGAATTATTTACATGTAATGCTGTGAGAAATAATTTTTAATCAAAGTTACAAAAAAAAAGAATCATACATTAAAACATATACTTGGCTACCATTAGAAAAAATTCTCCCAAAAACCGTGGGAAGTTGGCAGCTGTGTATATAAATAAATATCGATAATCATCCTGTTATTAACCGTCAAGAAAATAGATAAATCTGCTAAACTTAATTGCTCTTGAACTACAACTTAAAATTTTGTGAGAAGTTTGAACATAAGGGTTGATCGTTAATGGTTTTCTTCATTATTATTAATACAAAGTAAAAATACATCTTTATAAGTTTAAATACCATTTTATTATGTGAATTTTACATAGTATTTAAATATATTACCACTTGCCACATGGTCATGCCTGCTTGGTGAAACCGAGCAAATTTAAGGTAGAGTGTGCGTTTCTTGTTTTTCAGTTCCACATGGGCAAGCCTGCTTGGTGAAACCGAGCAAATTTAAGGCAGAGTGTGCGTTTCTTGTTTTTCTGTTCCACATGGGCAAGCCTGCTTGGTGAAACCGAGCAAATTTAAGGCAGAGTGTGCGTTTCTTGTTATTCAGTGGCGCCATCTATGGCCAAGAATTCGACTTCTGCCACACCATACGTCGCACCCGTTTATAGGGCGGACCCATTCATACATCTATTTATTCATCCACAGATCGTAATTTTGGCCTGAGTCAGAGAACGATCAATCTCCAATCCAGTACCCCCAGAGGTACTGATTTGTTATGGGAACATGGGGGACTTTTGTGACTCGACAATTTAACGTGCATCAGTCACTTTACTACACGGGGAGTCTTCGGCCGGTGGGGTTGGAACTCTCGGACATGGGCCCAGCACCCTACCAACCAGGCTATCCCGGCCCAAATAGAATATTGACCACCTTAATATATAAATAATTAAAAGATAAGTACAAAATGTCGAAAAAGCAAGCAGTATTCCGATATTTATTATTTATAACTAAGCAAATATTTTCATCTGTTGTCTACCATTTTATTTTTTAAAAATAATAACTTCCTAGCTGAACATTTGTACCTATATATCAACAGTATGTTACTTAGATACTGGTGTCCATTTTGTATATATTTTTTTCTGACTTTCTAATTACAAGCAAACGTATAGTTTGGTATTTTTTAATTATAAAGCAACAGTCTTAACCCAAAAATTTACTTAAGTCAAAAGTTAACCTGTTAGATTATTGGAATTATATTTGTACTAAAATATAAAATCCAAAGAAGGTAATTTAAGAAGAAAAAATTTCATTCACATTCAAAAATTTATCAATAATTGATTTGGTAAATTAAAAAAATTTCAATGCTGAATAACTGTTTCTCTTAAATCTAAAGAAATGCAAATTTGATAAATTACTATTTGGAAATGAGCCATGTTTAGAAGATTTTATTTTTTACTCAGAAAAAGACACTGGTGTTTCGTGCTGTATTTCACAACCATAAATTATTTAAGTGCCAAATACAATATTTTCCCCTTATTTTGACTTAAACTACTACAAAATTATGAAAAATATGTTCAATAAAAATTCTGCAGCAAAGGGTTAAGGGGGGAGAAAATTTTTATCTACGATTTGATTTTAGATAACTATAAAAACAGTTTCATTTTAAAATTTTGCCAAAACTTAAAAATGCTACAATAATTATATATTTTTATTTATGCCTTTGAGTTTTGAATATCATGGTGGTTAAAAATTATTATTTTAAATCAAATTTAAGAAACCAACTATTCTAATAGTAAGAAAGAAATTTTATTATAAGGGAAGGTTACGTAATCTGCTCACGGAACCTCTGTTTTACGTAGAGCGAAGCATCTTGAATCGTATGCCAAGCCTTTGAAGAGATAGTTTATATCCATTGTAGATTATTGTTGTGATTTTGTGGTCAAAATTTAAATGATATTCCACTACATTAACGTTTTTAGCTTACGGATTTTTGCAAAACCTCTTATTTCACGCTTACTTATGTTTGATATTTTTTTAAGGGTGCATGCGAATTGCTTGAAATCTTGCGTACGAAAGACATCATAAATTTGTGAAATCTCCCTAATTACCTACAAATTTACTAAATTCTGATAGCTCCCTCCAGAGGCTAGAAATAAAATATAATAAAAAAATTTGAAAACTGTGTTTATTATGAAAATACTTCTATTTTAACCACATCAATAAAAAAAAATACGTAGGTTGCATATCTTTCTAATTTTTGATTGGCGATAGATATTATTTTAAGATAATTTCTGTTTTTATAGCAATCAGGAAACACGTTCTTCAGATCCGTAATTTTATGCGTTCTAGGTAGCCGAATGCACTCAAAATTTTTATTTCCAATGATAAATTCCCTTTGGCAACAACTTGTGCTTGTAGCTGCCAGAAAGTAATTAGTGCAGAGGACTCGTACTCTAGAGAGGAGTGGTACTTGAAATGTTTAACCGTAACATATACACCAAAAACAAATTGAGTACTAAATTCGATGTTGCTTCAAGTCTTTGAATTCAACTGCCGGACAGAAATATTAATTTTCAGTCTATTTTTGATAGGACGAGCAGAAACTTCATTCTTAACAGTAATTACTTTCAAAAAATTTGTTAGTGTGTTCACGTAATTGCTACTGAATTATATTTAGAAAGTCAAGGTTCCGCCAAAAGTAGGTCGATCATTTCGGTTCCGGAACCGAAAAAAAAATTGGAAGCCACTGCTTTAGTTGAAATATTCTTTTCTAGTCAGTGGAATGCACTCAAAATTTTGTTGGACCATTAATTCCCTTTGGCGATAATATCGCGATAAGTTCCACTTGTAGCGGACGAAAAACGATCAAAACTTGTATTGTCACCCAGAAAAATATTCTGATTAGAATGTGTTTTCTCCAGGTAATCTGAAAGAGCTATATTTTATATTGGAATCAAATCCCCTGTGCTGAGATAAGTAATAAATTCTACTAGTAGTTAACTAGAAATTATTAGAAACTTGTGTTGTCATCCAGAAAAAAGCACTCTAGTTACTTGGAAAGTGGTCAGAGCTTTGATTATCGGTAGAAGTGTTTCATTAATATTATTTATTCTACAGTAACAAGGTGGTTTTTACAAGTACATTACATTTGCAATAATACATTAGTAGAAACTCTAACTACTCAATACCTCCTAAAGGAGAGAAGGCTTCAACAGGGGTTACCGTAAACAAGAAATTTGACCCTTTAATAGTCCAAACGTAAAGACATCTTTTGTATTAACCCCACTGCCTATCTTAGTAGCCTCAACGTTGCGACATCTTATTATTTCCTCCACTGCGCAGTTTATGTTCGTTACGTCGGACTACTGAATTGATCCGTGCTGAGGCCTTCTTTCTTTCAATAGCTGTTGAATTACTACGGATTCTCTATAGTTTCAGAAAATATTTCTCTTAATGGTAGCAATGGTAATTGGTAATATATTTATATTTTACTAACTGAGAGTTAAAAGTTTTTGTTCAACTAAACACACGTAATTTAAACAGATACATATAAGGTCATATAGTCGAGTGCTTAAGTCCTAATATATATAATATATTTTTTAAATACTTGTTTGTTTCAACGAAAAAAATTCTGCTTTATATCGCTACTACAAAAAATAATAATGATTCGCAACAGCCTCAAACATTTGGAGGCTCTACATTCATCATCATCATCATATCTGGCTAGACAGCCCAGGGTGGGCCAGTGCCTTCCTTTGAATTCGAATCCACTTCTCTCTACTTTTGACACTTGTTCGCCAGTTTTTCTCCTTTAGAGTAAGGAAATCAGTCTCAACTAAATCCAGCCATCTCAGCCTGGGTCTACCTCTTTTCCTGTTCGTTAGGGGTTTGTGTAATAGGATTTTCTTTAAATTTGAGGCTCTACATTAGTAATATAAATATTATTTACATCTGAACCTATAGCATAGTGCTTTTTTTATGGCTAAAGTGATTAGTAATTTTTTTTTAAAATATCTAATTGATATAAACAAATATAATTAGGTCATATTGACCTTAATGAGGGCGATATATAATTTAGGTTTCATATATAAATCTAAAGTTAATCTTAAGCTCATAAAAAGCTTATCTTACAATATTTCTTCCAGAGCCGCAATGGTTTGGGGGATAGAGCGTTAACCTACAAAGTTCACAGCGGTGGCCCAGGTTAGAATCACAGCTGTGGGTGATTGATATGAGCTCTGCTCCCGGTTCGCACCGACCTCAGTGCTGACATAAAATATCTCCAGTGGTAGATGAATCCCCTCACTATCGGACTAACCCAGGAAGGTTTTCGTGATTTTCCTCTCAATGTAAAGCAAATGCGGGTTAGTTCCATCAAAGAGTCTTCCACCAAGGCTAGTTTTTACAATGCTTGATTCAGGAGTTACTTTTTTATTTTATAACCGTCGTTGAACAGCCGACCCAATTTTTGGGTTTACGACTACTAATGTTCAACTCCGTAGCCTTGTAATTTTGAACCCAATCCAGAAGACAAGCGAACTCCCGGATCAAGTATTGGAAATAATTTGCCTTCGTGGAGGACTTTTTGATGGAACTAACCCGCATTTGCGTTACATGGAGAGGAAGACCGTGAGAACCTTCCCACGCTTAGCCTGACGGCAACGGGACTCTAACCCATGATCCGTCTACCACTGAGGATATTTCACATCAGCACTGTGGTCGGTGCAAGCCGGATGCGGAATTCCTATCGACCAGCCATCGCGGGGATCGAACCCCGGTTCTCCTAATTGGAAGGCGAACGCTCTATCCCCTGAGCCTTCGCGGCTCGGGAGTTACTTTTGGATCTTGCTAAAAATTACAAGGCTATGGAGTTGAACATTGATAATCATAAATTCTGAATTGGGTCGGCTGTTCAACACCGTTCATAAAATAAAATAATTCTTACAAGAAATTAGATTATTCTTTGCAGTTGTTTATAACTCGAACTTCTGACGATTTTCATTTATTTACTGTTTAATAGCTCTAAGATGGTTAATTAGATATCGTTTAAGTAGTAATAGTAAGAAACTGTGATAAATAAATAATGCTTATAAATACCGTTAAATAAAGAATAATTAAATATTTTACAGATACACTTATAATTTCAATTAATTTTATTCCGATGACAAAGAAATTTGGATCTTGGTTAATTAAGAATCCTGTCATAAAATTTTTTAGTCAATAAGAATCTAATAACATTGATGAACGGTTTTAAAATATTTTTTTTTTATGTTATATCGAAAAATAATTCGATTATATAAGAGCACATAGAAAAAAAAACAGTTTTTGAGTTATTTATCTCCTCATAGAATGAATTAAAATTGCAGATTTTTAATTTTTCCAATATTTGACAGTAGAATTTTGAAAGCGACAATTGGCGATATTCAGGAAACGTGTCACACTTCAAGTTTACCAACCTACAAACATTACCTTTTTTTTTCTTCTCTTGTTATTGTTATCAGATTCTCTCCCGTTATCCGCTAGGGCGGCTAGAATGAAATGACTTCCTCCTGTGTGCGTTCTGAGTTCACCTGTCACATTCAACCAAGAGCAAAGGGAGAATTGGCGGTGGTTATAAGTTTAGCGAGTGAGCATAAAAACTCCGTTGTCGCAGCAGCTCAGTTTGTGTTCTTTAAAAAATGAGTGAGATACATTGCTGTGTATTTATGATTAGTGTTCTACTGTCCCTTGTGGAAGTGGGAGAATATTAATTTACATACTTTACTTGTAACTTTAGAATATTAATTTTTATCGTTTTCGCGACTGAAATACTAATTTGCTTCGTACTTGAAATATTTTTTTTCCCTCCTAACTTCGGGGTTTAATTTACAGAAAAAAATTGGTAAGTATTACTTTTAATTATTTCATAAAGTCATCACTTGGGCTCTAAATATTTTAAATTATAATAATTAATCTTTTTTTTTTCTTTTCATGTTTATAAGTCGTTTTCACAGACGATATTTTTAGCGAAATTCTATAATTTATGAAGTTTAAATAAGTATTATATTAGGAATTTATAATAATTTTTTTTTTATCTCAGAAGGCATAAGATAATATATTTATTACGGTTATTATTTTACCATTGTTGAAGAAAAAGTTTTTTTTATGGTTGATAGTGGCGTTTATGGTTGACAACATTTATGTGTAAATCGTGGAATTTAAAGTATCGAACACATCATGACAAATCATCAATTGAAAGATTTGTATATAAGATCTATTATTTTTCATAGTAACACTTAGTAATTTGTAAAGTAGCTTACTTTTAGAAAATCCATTGTTTATTTCCACTTTGTAAAACCTTTTCTTAAAGCAGCATAAGTTTGAAGCTATATATATAAAATGTGCTTGTATTTTTATTTCTCAATTTGAATTAAAATATTTTTAAAAGAAAAAACAATTAATACAACAATTATTAAAAATAACAATTGTTATTTATTATTGTAGTCAGAGCAGTCTTAAAAAGGAACACTGCTGTTGCTATTTCAAAAAACACTTGCTTTATTAATTATATCTATTGGTTACTTAATAAAGTGCAACTATTTCTAATTCTACCTTTTCCGAATTAAATTTAAAATAGCTAAATAAAAAAAAATAAGTGCCTGAAGAAGACGCTATAGAGGAGAAACTCTTAAGGCAAACTTTGTTTCAGCTTCATTAATAATATAAATTTACAGCATAAATAAAACATAATAACAAGCATGAGGCTTTAAATGCTGAAAATTTGTTTTCAAAATGTCTGATTGCACACAAATTATGCACACTTAAAATCACACAGTGGGGAAGTAATTCTGCTATAAATTGTTTGCATTTTTGATATTTTGAAGAAAAAAAAAATTTTTTCAGCATGAAACTATAGCTTTCTCTGATTTTACCTGAACTTATTTTTTTTCCCCATAATTTAAGTTTTGAAAAACAGAAGTGAAACAGAATTTGCCATGCAAAGTAATCCCTTGGTATAGTGTCCTCTTAAGAGTAACAAGAAACAATGAATTGCTCCGCCAACTTCCTTTTTTCTGCAGTACAAGTCTACAAAGAATATTAAATGAAAAATATCTCAATTGTAGATGTTTATCATGTAGTTACTGAAGTTTACAAACACAACAAAAACTATATAATGATGATCATCCGAAAAGTTAGTTACCCTCAAACCATAAAAATACTTAAAAAAAAAAAAAACATAATTACATGGAAAGACTTATATCGGAATGAACATCAATACTCTCGTTACTTCTCACCATAATCGAACCATTTGTAACGCCTGCCATACAGTTAAGTAACTGCCCTCAGCAAGTTTTCGTTTGTGGGAAAGAAAAGTTCGGAAAGGAATTTCTTCATGTGTAAGAACCGGTGGAAGTCGTTGGGTTAAGATCCGGACTATAACGTGGATGGTCAAACACCTTCCAGTTAAACTTCTGAAGCGGATTATTTGTGAAATTCGTCGTTTGAGGGGGAGCATTGTCATAAAATACCAATAGCTTTTAGTATCCCCTCCCTCTTGCTCTGAACCTCTAGTCGTTAACTCTCTATTGCTGCGTTGTAACAGTCTTACACAGTAACGTACATACAGCTGTTACTCGCTGACTCTTTTCCCAGATGGAACACGTGGTCTAGATACTGAATTGCAAAAAATATGTATGGCAAGTCTTATATTTCCGGTGGGTTTTATGTTGAGAATTAGTTGAAGTATTATATTTTATTTTCAATATATCTTTCCAGGTTTATATATATACATAATTTTTCTTTATAAAACCCTTGTTCATCTTCGATATTCTGTAATTCACCCTTACCCTCGATATATATATACATATCTATAATTCTCAACATATAGGGAAAAATTACAGAACAATGAAAAGAGCGGAAAAAAAGAAAAATAATAATAAAAATGACAAAAAACCGGAAAAAAATTTAAAAAATCCGGAAAATAATTATATTTTCCGGATTTTTTTTTAAAAAAATGTTTCTTTTTTTTCCGGTTTTTTGTTCTTTTTACTATTATTTTTCTTTTTTTCCCCTTTTTTCATTGTTCTGTAATTTTTCCCTCGTTTTCTCTACATTTTGAACTTATTTTATGAGTTCTATTTACTTGCAGCTTATGCGCAATAAATAAAACTTATTGTTTTTCTTAATTTTCTTCATCTTTTTTTGTTTTTATTTATTATGCTATATATATTTATATATATATCTGTAACTGTACAGGATAATTCAAGTTATGTAAAGTAATCAGAAAATTTCTCTTTTATAAAGATTGTAGAACACCCTTGCCAAATTATTAAATACAACTATCAATGATAATATCCATTAATTATTTCCACATGATGAGAAATTTTATTAGAGCCGGGTACATGGTATCTTGTTGTGAAATATTGTTGAACTGAACATTCAGTAGACTTAGATTTGTACTTGTAACTCAGTACCAGCCCCGGTAGGCTCTCACAAGGATTTGATATGATTCATAGAGATTAGGACATGACTATGAACGGCATAAAATATAAATATAGAATAAATATAATATTGGTGCACGAACGGTGGACCTATCTTCCCTGCAGCTTCTGGTGGGTTGTTCCCCGGTTACACCAGTCTGATATACCTGAATAGCAAATTATATGGTAATAGAAAATGGAAAGGAAACTATGTACATTATTTACAATGTTTCTGGGATAATCTGATGGGGAAAAGGCTGCCAATTGGCTGTTTGTTATATTTTCTGTAAGAAATTCTTATCTAAAAATTTCATTTAACTTTGCTTTGTCACATTTCACTGCTTTACTGTAAAAATCGACCAGGCATTATATAGAGAGTTATAGAAAATCAAAACTTTCAAAAGAAATTAAAAAAGATTTTTTTAATGTTTTCTTTCCTGTATTTTGAATATTCCATGCTTTTTTAGAAGAGTAAAAACAGCTTCAATTATTATTAAGTATATTTAAAAAAAAAAAAAAAATTAATTTAAAAGCTTTTAAAAAATTTTATAAGTAAATGTGTTTTCTAACCATTATTTTAGTTTATTTATTTTAAAGAGATATAATTCGGCATAACTTTGTATTATAGTTTTTTTATCGAAAAATTTCTATATGACCAACTCAATTAAGTCCGATAATTTTTCTGACAAGCTTTTCCCCCAGAATTTAAAAAAGAAATTCTAGCACGAAATCTAAGTAGTTTGCGTGGTCTGGGAAGTGTGTTTTCGTGAATCCAATTCCAGTTTCCAGGAAGAGGTTTTTAACAATTTTTTACATTTTTCTCTTAAGCTAATGTTTGAAAAAAAAGTGTATGTGCCCCACCCAAATTTTCCTATTAATTCTAATGCGCTTCTTGTTACGTATGAATAATTTTTAATATTCAGAACAGTTGATAAGTTACAAGAAAAGGCAATGGTAGGTTTATTAATAGCCTGAAAGTTAGTGTCAGAAAATAATTTTTATATTATGTAATTTTAGTTGCGATTGTGAATAATTAATAATAAGCAGCACTCGAATACGCCATCTGGGGAGAAGACTAGTACCATGTCTTGATCTTTCCCCTTTCGCTCTTTTTCTTTGCCCCGGGCCCCCACATCGCATAGAAAATTTATTTTACGTTTCCTTCTTTAATGAACATTTTTTAATATCAGTATAATAAAATATCAGTAGAGTGTAAAATCCGTCTGTTTTATGTTAGCTTTTTTATTTATCTATCGTATGAGCACATTCTAAGTTTCGAAAATGCAGGGCTTTCTAGGGCAAAATTCAGTTAAATTTTCCCAAATTCGATGGGCAAATTTGGCCAATCAAAAGCCTGTATTTTTAAGTATCGTAAAATCCATATGTTTACAAAAATACTGGTTTCTGATTGGCTTAATTGAGACAATCAGAAACTTATCTGAATTCTGCCCTTATGTCAGCAAGGATATGAATTTTTCACAGCTAGATGAGAAAGTTAACAATCAGAAAACTGCATTCGGCATAGAATTTTCAGAAAATCAATAAAATGGACAGAACGATATTTTATCTGGCCATCGGAAAAGGAACGGGTAGACTTTATAGCTATTCTAGGTTCTAATCAATTTTCTTGTTATCTATAATGGGGTGAAAATTTTAAAACCTCCATAAAGTTCGGTTCTGCATTACTGAAGTAGTGAAACAGAGGAGGGCCCGGCCCCCAAAGAAGTTTCCCCCCCGGGCCCGAATCAGGCAAAGTCGGGCCCTGCATACACCATCAATCTCTTCACAGGCTTCATCAATCTCTTACTTGACTTCAAGTGATCATCCACCCGTTCACGAACCACAGTTGATGATTCTTAACTTCGGTGATCTACTAGGAACCGCGTCTTACGTCCAATGTGAGACAACGAGGATTAAGAATGGACGACGTATAATGAGCAATCTTTCACGGTAAATATTCATGTAAACCTTTGTTTATATTCCAAAGTAAAGAGATTCAACCAGAACTGTAACGTAACGAGCTCTGCTTGCTTTTTTTTTTGTGTGAAAAGGACACGCAACCACACCACAAACTGGTCATGTTTAGATTTGGAACAAAGTTGATGCAAATATTACGTTTTGTCCATAAGCTCTAGACGCTCTTGACAGCCGACCAATAGCAATCAAGCGTTGCCCAAGTTAAAATTCTTGATGGTTCCATCAAAACATTTTGATGGTTTGTGTTGGTTTCAGTGCTATTCATGATGATTCAATATCATTTGATGGCCACCAACATCCAACATTTTCATTATGCGTTCATGGTTTTTGATATGCCTACAAACTTCCATGGAAAATGATACTTTAATACCATGATGATTAACCATCAAGTGAAGTTTGATTCACATGGACCAACAATACATGATGGTCCCTGATGGTTTCAACTACACATATCCATGATGGCAAAATGGAAATATTTGTAGGTTCTCAGGAATATATCATCGTAACAATTTGGTTTTCTATGTTGGACTTTCCTAAATCAGTCCAAATTCCTACATTGGGATGATGATTGTTCATGATCATTCCAACATTTGATTTCTGCGATACTATGATGGAAATTCGTGACGGTCCATAAAGGTACAACAATGCATTTCCATGATGGTTTAATAATAATTATTGTTGGTTCAGCAGGAATACACCATTAAAACAATTTTTTTTTATGTTTGCCCATTAAAAATCAGTCCTAATTCTTACATTGGGGGAATGGTTGTTCATAATCGTTCCAACACTTAATTTCCAAGAAACTATGATGGAAATTTTTGATGGTTCAACATGAACAAACCATCAAAACAAGTTATTAGTCTTAGGTTGGACCATCATAAATCAGTCTGAATTCCTACATTGGGTATTGGTTACTTATGATGGTCACCATCATAAAATATAATGGTTTATGATGGAATTATTGATGGTTACCATCAAGATTATGTCGGGCCATCAATGGAAAACCATCAAAAACTTTGACTTGTGAGAGGGCGTGGCAAAGCAGTACCCGTTATCTGTATAAAAGGCAGTAATAAAATCCGTGTAAAAGGATAATAACTTCTCTTACTGTAAATTGTGTAGAATTTGCTTAAGGACACAAAATATGCTGTCATTGAACACTTCCCTCATTATCAGTGAAATCTTACGAACCCCATGTTAAAGTTTTATTGTTAGTGGTCTAGTGTTAACACTAAATTTTTTCTCCGTTATGTCTTCAAATTATTTATGTTTTCTCATTATAGTGATTATTTTTTACAATAAAATGAACTACTTAAAT
This sequence comes from Parasteatoda tepidariorum, assembly GCF_043381705.1. Classification (NCBI taxonomy): domain Eukaryota; kingdom Metazoa; phylum Arthropoda; class Arachnida; order Araneae; family Theridiidae; genus Parasteatoda; species Parasteatoda tepidariorum. The sequence continues at coordinate 47,421,987 of NC_092212.1, read as the reverse complement.
TGAAATAGTTTTTATCTCTTTACAAAATGGTTTTTAATGAATCACTTTTTATTTTAGAAAATGTAAATATTGTGCCCTCCTCCCCCAATCGCTTCATTGTGGATATACATGACCACAATTCTCTAGTCTTTTCTTGACTAAATTTTTTGATTAAAGTTTTCTGCCCCTCAAAGAAAAAAGGCAAAAATGCATCGAATTCTTAAAAATCACTGTTAAGAAAAGCGAATAAATACAGAACATCGAAATTCGTTTGTTTGCCGGAGGAGAGGAACATTAAATACACCACCAAGCAGTTTCATCTGAGATTCGAACTGGTTTTGTTATTCTGTGCAACCACCTTTCTTAATAGTGATTTGTCAGATATTCTAAACGTTTTTATTTTTTTTCTCCTGGTGCCCTAATATTTTTCGTTCTTAAGAATTCTTAAGATATATATCTAGGACAGCCTTTATGGTACGCGCTTTAATAATTATACATGCTCAAGGTTACTGAACCTAGCTCATAAAATTTTCATAATTCATAAAAATGTTCTTAAAAATTCATGGTGGTGACTTCCGATCCACCCTCAGAAGAAATAATATAGTGCATAAAGTAAATTTTTTTATTTTTGTAGCAATCTTAATATATTGTTGAACTACGACTTCATCGGGACTGGCAATTTTATTCTTTAAAGCAGGATTATTCGTAGTATCGAGAACTAAAACAAAAATAAAAAATTTCTGTGTATTCACTCTTATAAGTAACAATATAAAAATATCCAAGATTCAAAATTACTCCAATTTTTTATCAAAAGTTAAGAACGGAGCAAAAAATTTCTTCACTTAATTTGAAATTTTAAAGTATTTACTAAGTAATATTAACCAATTTCATTGAACCAGGAATCGAATTTTTTTTTATCGATTTTATGGTGGGAATGTCACTTACATTTTGCTGCATTAAGTATATTTTCATAATTTAGAAATAATGTAAAACATCCTAAAAAGTAAGAGTTTATATTCTAGTTTTATTATCGATTTCTGCATCAGAATCTTTTGGATATTTTAACCAACCAACATATCGACAAACCAAAAATGCCATTATTTCAATTGGATACCTGTAAGTGTTGTCATCGTAGTAAATTGTGGCATTTGTCGTTTCAGAAGCCACACAGGTTCGACAGACACACATGACGTCGCCTCCAGGCATCCAATTAAGTCTGAATTAAATCAAATTTTTAGGCATAATCACTTCATATCTTCTCGAGTTGCACTTACCCGATTCCACAAATAAGCAGTCCATAGTCACATGTGACTTAATTGTTGAAGTCCATCCTTTTACGTTTCGGCCAAGACAGTGCCCCCCCCCCAAGCTCTTGGGTGCATTCTTGGGCAAATTTTAAATTCCCCCTCAAACTATTCGTTTTATTTAGTGTAAAAATCCCCCCCAAGCTTTAAGTGGGCGCATCGTGCGCCCGACTCCCCCCTGGTGGGGGCCCCTGGGCCAAGATGAACACTGTTAGTGATTCTAAAAATTGTCCAATGTTTTTCTAACCCAAACTTACATTCGGCAGTTGAAATAATTCGTTAGTTTGGGATTTATTATTAGTTAAATATGAGGTTTCCTTTCATTCTAAGCGGAAGAAAATTCGCTCCATCTGCATTCGTTTATTCCTTAAAGATTTTGTGAAAATAAGCATTGATAATCATATTTTCTCAGTAAAATTATTTGAAAGAAAGTTGTTGAGTGACTTTAGATATTTAAATTTAAAGTCCCCAAGCTATATAAATAACAGTTCTGTTTCTTATAAAAAAAAATTTTATTCACAAACAGTAACAAATACTAAGTTCCCGTAACGGGATAGTTAAAATATTATAAAGCGAACTAGAAAAACCCGTAACAGCTTCGATGAAGACTCAAATTCCAAAACAAAACTAATATCTAAAAAAACCAACAACTTTTTGTTGTTCTACAAAAAGTCTTCTAATTTTATCGTCTGCTTTTATTTTTCTTGTTTATCTCTTTATGAGTTTAGTTTATTTTATTCGTGCTTTTGATAACCCGTTACTTTTTTAATATTTTAACTTTTATTCATGCTTTTGCTAGCCAATTATTTTTAGACTCCAGTTGAGTCGACGGAAGCGTAAACAAGCCTCTAATTCTATTGTCGAGTATGCTTTGCGTGATACTTACTATTAGCGACACAAATCTTCACCAATTTGAATACCAAGTGGAGATTTCTTGTTGCTTCTTTTTATTCATATTTAAGGACGTCGGGGAAAAATATGGACGATTAACGTGTTCTTGAATGTCGTAAAGCAACTTGTTTTATATCCATTGTGGAAAAGTGTAAGGAATAATAAAACGACTATCGGAAGAAGGTTTTGAATTTTAAACTACTTCCTACTCAACATATCGTGCTTCTCAGCCTTTGTATAGATTTTTCTTTGAATAAAAACACTGATATTAAAATATGAAACCTTGAAGAGTTATTTTGAGTGAAAACAAGGTTGTAAATTATTATTTATTTTTTTAAAATTCGCTTATTTTTTTTCTTGTGGTCACTACGTCCTGCTCAATTCGCTCACCAACTCCCAAGATTTTTCGTAAGCTTTTTTGTTTCTTGTCGATTAAAATCACTACATTAAAAGACCCTGATTAAGATTTTAAAACATTAAAAGGAAGGAAATTTGAAACAAACGTGTGCATTTGATAAACTCCAAAAGAAATAACTCGTGGGAATGGCCCTGGCCTTTATTGGGCTGGTGAGCAAAAATGAATAAATTAGCAGATCCTATTTTATTTATCAGATTTGGTTTTGCAGAATTTGGTTTTTGATTTAATTAAAACAAAATCGAATCCTAATTATTGTTCTCTATTACTCATACTATTACAGCTTCACTCACAAACTTGTTTTTTTTTTTAAAATTTTATTTGATATTTCGTTATTATAAAAAAAAAATGTTAAATATTTCTAGTCGTGTAAGTAATATAGCTATAATACAATAAGTTATTTATTTTTTTAATTATACGTTGACTGAACACAGTTTCGTGTAAAATTTATTATAAAAGTAAATGTAACTTGTTAAAAAAGGAAACATAATTTACCGTTTAAAAGTTGTAAAATGTTGCTTAATAAGGTAATATCACAAGATTACTTTTCTATCAAAAGAAAGCGAACATCAATTTTAAGTTTTAATAAACCTTTAATTTGATTTAATTTAAAAAATAACATAAAATACCAAAGAATAATATTAAAAGGAGATAACTAATGAATATAAGAAAAATTATTTACAGGTAAATACTGAAATTTTTTTTTATTCATTTTATGTTGATGGCTACGAAAGATATCAAGATCTTGTTTATATATGATCTTGTGATTTTTTTGTCCAATGATAAAGCACAAAACAGCGTCGTCAAGACTATCTATCATAATATATCGATATAATTTGAACAATTACATATGTTCAACTATATATATATTAAGAGAAATGTTTCTAAGGGATGCTCATATTCATGACATAACAATGTATCATATTAATTCGGTAAGTAGGTGCTTTTAGATTTTTGTCACTCACATTTTAAGCATTATTATTTGATTTTAAATATCCTTATTTGTAAAAGAAATTAAGACCGGTAATTTAATTCCGTTGGCTATGGAATTTTTTCTTTGACCATGGCCATTTTTCTTTTGCATGCAAATGTATATCTTGGGCAAGCATGGCCATTTTTCGTACATACCAAAAAGGTATTAAAATACTTATTTAGTTAATTAATTTTCTATTAAGTCGAGCAATTAATATTTTAAGTAAATTAGTAGCTAAATAAATAAAATATCCACGTAACTTGATCTAACGTGGTACCATTTTTTTTGTAAAGACGCTTTTCTCATGCTTACAAATTATGAGTTCGCCTTATTAAATGTTAAACGCAGGGAGCGATCAAGACAAATTCAGGCCCAAGGCCCACCCAATTTTCTGGGCCCCTGACAAAATATTTTGAAATTAAATTAAAGAGTAGTCCTAATAATGAAAAAGAATCTACTGAACTGCATGATTCAAGAGAAACATTCTAAGAAATTTTGAAAGCAGACAATTGAAGATTATTTTTCTAAAATAAAGTTCACGTATCTGTAAATTAAAGCAAAATATAAAACAACAAAACAATGTTATGTCAAAATGAAAGTAGTTTGGTTACCACAAACAAATGAAATCGGTGATTTTTGCTATAAGTCACTAATTAGCTGAATTATTTTTTATTGTAAGCTGTAATTATTTTTTATTTAACACATAGCTAGCCCACCTTTCATTACACTTTTTGCTAATTTTTGAAGCCCCTCAAAAGTTGTGGGCCCTACGCCCACGCCTATTGGGCCTAGGCTATAATCAGGCCCTGGTTAAACGAACTTCGATACTTAATAAACTTAAAAAAAAGGTTTAACGAGCTTTATCATTAAATAAATTAAAATTTTTTAAAAAAAACTGAGATTTTTTCCTCAATTCCAACTTTTAAACAAACAAACAAAAAGTCAGTGAAACTTGCATGATGTAATTTCTTTTAATTTCCATGCTTCGTAATTATAAAGGCGTGCCCACTGGAAAAAAGCTTCACTGCCATGCTTTTTAACAATATATATTAAAAAAAATTGAAACAACTATTTTCGTTGCATAATACGCTCTTATGAATTTTTTTTTTCGGTTCTCTATTTTTCTCTGCCAATTTGAGGCGAGAATAGTTATGCTAATGGTTTTGCAACAATGTTTACATATTCCTAGACAACGCCCAGCCCTTTTAAAAGTCGTACTTAAGAAATTAAAACAAACTGGCCATGTGCCATTGGGCGCTTTCATGTAATTAATTTCTCTAAACTACACCATCTTGTACTTCAAATAATTTATATGAATACTGCTTGAATACCCGTCTTTCGAAGGTGCAAATGCACAAAACTGAAAACAACGACAAAATTTTAAAAAGAATTTAAAATAATTACTCTTTTATTATGAATATTTGGATATTTGTTGCCATTTCCAGCGACTTAACATTATTATAATAAGCAAAATACATTTTTAGAAGTTCAATCAATCCATAAAGTAATTATGCTCAGTATTATTCGGAGCTGAAAATGATGTTATTGATCGTTTCGTGATACTTATGATATCATAGTCAAGATTTATCACAATAAAATTATTTTTCCAATGAATTGACAATTTAGTATATAATTTCTGTTTATTTATTTAAATAACCGTTAAGACATAATTTAGGTTTGTAGAAACAGATTTCAAAAGCGTAACTGTAAAATGAACTTATAGTTTCAGATTGCTTTTAAAATACTGATTCGTAGACCTCGCTCACTTTTCATCCCCATTTCTTTTACTTTATAGCTTATCTTACTAAATGAAGCGAAGACTTATAATTAATTAAAAACCTTGTGATAAAATCCTATTGAAACTTGGTTTTGATTACATAGAGCTATCGTTGTTGTGGTAGGCCATAAGGCAAAGGGGGTGCAATTGTTCTTGTTTTCCAGTGGCGCCATCTATGTTCAAGAATTCGACTTACACCACACCCATTTATAGGGTGGACCCATTCATTCATCCATCCATTCATTCATCCACAGATAGTAATTTTGACCTGAATCAGAGAACGATCAATCTCCAATTCAGTAACTCCAGAAGTATAATTTGTTATGGGAACATGAAGAACTTTATAACCAGACAGACTTAACGCACACCAGTTACCATTTCTTACACGGGGAGTCTTCGGCCAGCTGGATTCAAACTCCCGTTTTCACGAACATGAGTCGAGCGCCCTGCCAACCTGGCTATACCGACCAAATAGAGCTGTAAACCAGCAAATACGACTAATGTACACTTTTGTAAATAATTGGAGGAAAAAAAAATTGTTCATGTATATCACGTAGTTGGCCCATTTGTTAAATATTAAATAAATATTGGTAACTGGATTACATAATAATTCTATAAAATACGTACACTGGAAGCTACATAATAATTCTATGAAATACGTATGACTTTTTGAATCTATAATTATGTGGAGGTAGGGAACTAAAATAAAAATCGTGGTTTTTATTACCGCCGATAAGAAATTGTTCTACTTAATGGTATTTTAGCGTCGTTTCCATAGCTTTGTAATAAAACTTATCTTTTTTTATTATTTGCTTTTTGCGTTTTATGAAAAGTTTTTCTTTTATCACTGCCTAGAAAACGGATAAACAAAATTCTAAGTGCAACGTCATTATTTTCTAATTTTTAAACCAACTCAGGATATAATGAATCATAAAGTATCTAATATGGATACTTCCGTACAGTATTTTCATCAGATTTAAAAATAGTCCACTATTCGTTTAATTTCACTATCCTTTTATCACTATCCTTCATCCGTTTGACTATCCGTTTCCACTCTGACATTACAGATTTAATGTTTTATAACTGTTTTTTTATTAACACTTTATAATATTTGAGAAATGAATTAGTAATAGAATCTAATATTTACATTTAATAATTAGAACTTTTAATTACTGAAAAAGCAAACTTATTATTTAAGAAATTAATAAAATTACTGTTTCATTGCAAAAAGTCTAATAAAATTAGAATTTAGTAAATTCGTTAACATTTAATACGTTTAAAGCCATACAAAATATTCTGCTATCGATTTTCCGTCTTACTCCAGGGACTGGGTGTCGGTCACTTCGATCTCTGTTCCTTTATCGACACAGAACAAGAATAGACGCGTCTAGTTTATTAAAATCGAACTTTATGGACGGCTATTATCCGTAAATGGATTGAACCAATTACTTTGTATCGAATCATCCAATGAAAGTAATAGTGTTGTTACTTTATGAATGTTGCCATATCAGAAATAATACTGGAATCGTAAGCATTGATCCGCGCCGGTGGACCTTGATTTCCGGTTGACTGCATTTTCTCTTCTTTGTGACATTGTGACAATCAATTTCAGTCCTTTCAAGGGCTGGGTTTTATGAGGTGAATCTTGACGAAATGACACTGCCTTAGTGCGTGCTTTAATTGTAATTTTAAATTATGATATGCATTAACGCCAATTGAATGTCTCTTCGTTATTGTGTTGCCTTCTGGCCCACTTAGCAACAATTGTGATGGCTTGATTATAAACAGATGTTCGAAGAATGGTTTTTAATTCATGTTTTAAACTAGATGGGTATTTTCATCGTATTAGATACATTTTTTAGTTTTTAAAAATAACAGTTTCAGATTCAAATATAGAATATCCACGGATATACTTAGTGATTGGTTTTGATTAAAACAATTTCCAAGATTGAAGTAACTAAATTATAATCCAAATAAGAATGAGATTTACTTTGTGTTAAAGTAAAAAGATAATTTGAATGAAGCACAAATAAAAAAAATCTATACATACTCCAGTTTCGGTTCTATAAACAATTCATTTTCTATGCTACCTAGAAAATAACCCGAAGCTATAGTATCACACGAAGCTATAATATGTATAAAGTATAGTGTATGTAGCTATAATTTAGTATAAACTAAACAGCTATATAAGTATAGTATGAAAGAGGCTATAGTATAAAAATAAGTATAACTATAGTATACGTATAGAAGTTATAGTATAAGTATAGTGTGTATGAAGTCTAGTATGTAAGAAGTATAGTATATATGAAGTATAGTATATATAAAGTATAGTAGAGTAGGAAAATAATAGTTATAGTTTAAAGCAAACGAAGCTATAGTATAGAACCGAAACTATAGTATGTCCATTTCTGTATTTTTAGTTGACCTTCATTCTCGTTGTTTTTAGTTTTACTCAAATACAAATACATAATCGAAATAATACAAATAAATTTAAAGCCTACTTCACAAATGTCCGAGTAAAATAACGAGAGTAATAACTTGTTATAAAATTGAAATTTAGCAAAAACAAATAATTTTTATAACAAATAGTAAAATTGAATAAAAACCTAAACATGTTTCGGTCTCACAAAGGTGCTAAAGGTGGTAGGACAAATAACAAGGATGGCAAAGCAGAAAAGGTAATAAATAGGCGAAGGTTGACGGAAATATTTATACAGTTACAAGGTGGCAATATGAAATTGACATTAAATGGTTAAAAAAAGCTTGTGATTTCCAAATATTTGAAAAATATTTTGAAGCAATAAGATCATTAACCATAGAGTTATTGTTTTTAATGATGTGGAAACTCTTCCAGAAATCCAAGTAAATTCATGAATTATAAAAATGTCCTCGATTCTCTAAAATAATATTAAAAAGAAAATAATTCATTTGTCAGTATTCGGGTTTTGAGCTTTTTTATACTTGATGCAAGCGAAACTTCTAAGTACATTCCTGTATTAAAGGGGTAATACAAATTTAGTTTTGCAAAGATGGTACCTCTGCGCTCAATAGTTATTTTGCAATCGAACTTTTTTTTTTATGATTAAGAAAACTTTGATTTTTTTTTACTATTATGTATTTATAATTTGAAAACTCACATACTAAAAGTAAAATCATATTAATCTCAGTTCTTTTTCTAAAGTAAATTAATAGATTAATATTAAAATTAAATGAAATGTTATAAATTTAATTATTCATATGCCATTTAACGTTTATGTGTTAAGAGTTCTGGTAATCATAAACAATTTTCGAAAGTTGTAGTAAATTTTTAAAAAGCTGAGAAACAATTAAATCGAAAAGAAAGTGTTATTTGGTATTAAAGCAACGAAAATGAGAGAGAGAGAAAAAAAATCGAACTTCAGCGAAATACCTATGCATTGAAAAAAAACTACGATTTTCAGTATCATGCATTCTTCTTTCTCCAATAACAAATATTGAATACAATCGTAAGAATCAATCGAGATTTAAGGATTACTAAGAAAATAAAAAAGTGGAAAGTAGCTTTGAAAACTTATCGTCTTTCTAGAGTACTAGTATTATTTTTTTTAAATATTTTTAATACAAATACAATACAGAATAAATTTCGAAAAATTTTGTAAGTATTTATTACGTGTTGATTTTTCAATCTGAGCATTATATTTAAATTTATTTACATTCTTGCGTTTTAAAGTGATGGTACGCTTAGAAGAGCCCATCAGCAGTGGTTATCCTTAAAGTAGTACATATCGGGAGAAATGATAATTTACTAAATAATTTCCTATTGAATTCCAGTTGGTTGAATCTAAGCAAAATATTCCATACTTTTATTTAATTGGAGACTGTCATGTTGCTAAGCTAATATCACTCAAAAATGAAGTTAATTCAGCGGATGAAAAAAAAAAATTCAAATTAATGTAAATTATTTTTTTATGAAAAATTCAAATTAATGTAAATAAATGTAATGTAATTTATTTTTATTAGCAATCAATTGTACTTACAGTTTTATCTTTTTGGTGAAAAAAAATGAAAAAATTTTGTATACAAATTAATGTAAATTATTTTTTATGCGAAATATACATTAACGTAAATAACTGTAACGTAAATAATTTTATGCAAAATGCAGAATAATGTAAATGAATATAATTTAATTTATTTGTATAATAGAATAAGCTTAACAAATAATGGCTGAAATCGTAACAAAATGTACCTATTATCACTATAACAAAATGTAGAAACTTATAATATATAAATATTGTAATGTGATTGTAGTGTATCTACCACTACAAAAAATACAATTCCAATTCACTAGTATATGAGACATGTTAACTCGATTCAGTATAGGGGCACATTTTCATAGATTAAGGTTGACATTGTTGATGACTTCTCTCCCCACGTTGGTGACCTTCGGGAGCGATGTGAACACGCCTACCTTGACAGAAACTCCCACTTCGATTTGAACACGCCTATTAAGATGCATGATCCACATTGAACAGCTGACTTNTTTACTATAATGCTATACTTTACTATAATTATATAATTTACTATTATGTATTTATAATTTGAAAGCTTACATACTAAAAGTAAAATCATATTAATCTTAGTTCTTTTTCTAAAGTAAATTTAAAAAATTAATATTAAAATTAAATTAAAAATTTAATTATTCATATGCCATTTAACGGTTATGTGTCAAGAGTTCTGGTAATCATAAACAATTTTCGAAAGTTATAGTAAATTTTTAAAATGCTGAGAAAAAATTAAATCGAAAGGAAAGTGTTATTTGGTATTAATGTTTGGAACATAAGCAACGAAAATGAGAAAGAAAGAAAAAAAATCGAACTTCAGTGAAATACCTATACATTGAAAAAATCTACGATTTCCAGTATTTATTGTCAGCTTCACGCATTCTTCTTTCTCCAATAACAAATATTGAATACAATCGTAAGAATCAATCGAGATTTAAGGATTACAAAGAAAATAAAAAAGTGAAAAGTAGCCTTGAAAACGTCCTTCTAGTGTACTAGTATTTTTTTCACAAATATTTTTAATACAAATACAGTACGAAATAAATTTCGAATAAATTTTATGTGTTCATTACTTGTTGATTTTTCAATCTGAGCATTATATTTAAATTTATTTACAAACTTGGTGCTTTAAAATGATGATATGTTTAGAAGAGCCAATCAGCAGTGGTTATCCTTAAACTGCATATCGGTATAAAGGATAATTTCCTATTGAATTCCACTTGGTTGAATCTAAGCAAAATATTCCACACTTTTATTTAACTGGAGATTGTCATGTTGTTAAGCTAATATCACTCAAAAATGAAATTAATTCAGCGGATGAAAAAATAAATGAATGTAAATTATTTTTTATGAAAAATACAAATTAATGTAAATAAATATAATGTAATATATTTTTATTTACAATCAATTGTACTTACAGTTTTATCCTTTTAATGCAAAAAAATGAAGTAATTTTTTTATGCAAATTAATGTAAATTATTTTTTATGCAAAATATAAATTAACGTAAATAACCGTAATGCAAATAATTTTATGCAAAATAATGTAAATGAATATAATTTAATTTATTTGTATAATAGAATAAGCTTAACAAATAATGGCTAAAATCGTAACAAAATGTAGCTATTATCACTATAACAAAATGTAGAAACTTATAATATATAAATATTGTAATGTGATTGTAGTGTATCTACCACTACAAAAAATACAATTCCAATTCACTAGTATATGAGACATGTTAACTCGATTCAGTATAGGGGCACATTTTCATAGATTAAGGTTGACATTGTTGATGACTTCTCTCCCCACGTTGGTGACCTTCGGGAGCGATGTGAACACGCCTACCTTGACAGAAACTCCCACTTCGATTTGAACACGCCTATTAAGATGCATGATCCACATTGAACAGCTGACTTGCTTCTTGTGACTGCAACATTATCCACCGCCTCAAGTTGTTGCTACTCAGTTTCGATCACACACAACGTCGACCTGTATACACTCGACTGCTAATGGTAACATAGGAGCGATAACGACCGTGAACTTAGTACAGCTCTCACGTTCAGCACTAAAAAGTACGGTGAACTTAATACAGCTCTCACGTTCAGCACTCAAAAGTACGGTGAACTTAATACAGCTCTCCCGGCTTGTCACAAAACAGCAATGAATTAACTAGTGATGTCCGTTCATCGAATTCTATCACAGATAAAATTCTGGTGGGGGAGTACTGTATTGTATATATCACTACAAAAAATACAATTCCAATTCACTAGTACATAACACATATAACTCGATTCTATATAGGGGTACCTTTACATAGACGAAAGTTGACATTGTCGAAAACAACTCACTCCCCGCAGTGTTTTATTTTTATTAATAAGCAATAGTATACTTGTAGTTTTAATGGAAGCTTAAAAAATTTCGGACACTGCTCATAACTATTACGAAAAGTAGAAACTTATATATAAACATTGTGATGTAAATTATTTTTATTAATAAGCAATAGTACTTATATTTTTAGTTACACGGATAAAAAATTTCCATGAATTAAAAAATTTATGACCATTCTGACAAAATTTAGAAACTTATGCTGGGTAATTTTAGCTTTCGTTGTTTGATATTTGAGGGAGCTTTTAAATCAAACGTCGATCAAATATTTTTTTTATTAGGGGAAAATAAAATCAAGGAAAAATGTTTAAGAAATCAAAGGTTAATCATTATTTTCTTCATTACATTCCAAACTGGTCTCATAATATGTACGAAACCTGAGAATTTTTGAGCTCACGTTGAGAAATTAAAATTTCCAACGTGACGACAGCATGTCTCTTCAAATTTAATCCGGCGAATAGATTTTGAAGGGCTTTAAGATTTTCACTCTGTAGGAGAGAGAAAAACGATATTGTTGGAGAACTTCCAAAGAAAAAGAATGAAAAAAAAGAAGAAAACTCAGGTTATTTATCTTATTACGTCACTTTTCTTAAAATGTTCAGGTCTGTAGTTAAAAGTGTCTTTCTTATCTTCCTATGCATTAATTATTCTATAAAAATGCATTAGCCCTAGATACTGGATATTTAAACTTAAAATAGTGTAAGTCTACAGCTAAATCTTTTTACTTGACTACGAATGAACCAACTAAGGCCCAACGTTTATATGGCTTTTTTTTTTCTCCGAAAAGTAAGATTTATAATTGAATTGAATCACTTTTTTTCCTCTTTGGAACGTGTTTGTTTCGTGGCTTTCCTACTGTCATTTCGTGTTTAGACACGGAGGAAAGTTCTTGTTTATAGAACTGAAACTATAGTATGTCCATTTCTGTGTCTTTTTCACGTTATTTTGTTTCATAGGTAGCGCAAAGTGTACCCTATCCTCATTTAGATGATAATTCAATCTTGAAATATTTTTTGGAGCTGACCATTAGTGATGAAAAAATCTAGTTATTTGTCTTATTGCGTCACTTCCCTGAAAATATACAGATCTGAAACCAAAAATTTCTTTCTTACCTTCTTAAAGCATTAATTATTCTAAAAAAATATAGTAGAATTAGATGCTGGATATCTAAACTTAAGACTGTGTTAGTCTATAGTAACGGCTCTCAATTTTTTCAGCTATGAAACCCTAATTGATAATAACTCTGTGGCCCATCTAGTAATGTCAGGGTTCCGCGGAACGCCTTTTGGGAACCGGTACTCTGTAGCTTAATCTTTCGAATCTTAGACTACAAATAAAGCTACAAAGAGCCAACATTTCTATAAACTTTTTTCAAAAAGTAAGACTTTTAATTCAATTAAATCACTTTCTTCCCCTTTGCAACATGTTTGTCCCGTTACTTTCCTACTGTCATTATGTGTTTAGACAATGAGAAAGTTCTTGTTTAGAGAACTTCTTAAAGCTACAGTTTTTTTAAATGACAATTTTAGTCTATTTTTTTTTTGTCGAAATGCGAAAGTTTAAAAACGTCATATATGACAAGGCATAAATGTTGCAACAAACTTCTGAAGGAGTTAGGGCACATCACCAGGATTAAAATTGCTTTGGAAACCATGCCCTGAAATGTCATTGTACGCTGCTAGGGGTGCTTGTAAAAGAGCACACACAAGCAGTTCACAATAGGAATGCGTCCCTGTTGGCATATGGCGACATTTCCGATTTTGTATTCGTATGCAATTTTAATCTTGATGCTTCTAAAAGTTTGTCGTAACAGTGATGCGACCCCCTGTTACGTAAAACATTTTTAACAGACTTCGGAACATTTTTCAACAAAAATAGACAAAGAATGACTCATTAAAAAAAACTGCAGCTTGGAGAGAGAAGCAGATTGCAGATTTGAAATCAGTAATAAGAAAGTATCTCAGACCAGTTAAAAAAAAGCTCATGCAACAAAAGAAAAAAAACTGTTCCTCACTATAATTTGCGAATTGCTCCAAAACTTTAAATCTAATTTAAATATTTGTTATAGAAAATAGGTAGAATATTCCTTCCTTTTTTTCTTCTCATAATTCATATATATTCTTTGGTCTTACGCAAATATTTTTAATGTTTCCATTTTTATATTATGTGTGTATTGTATAAAAAAGGTATGAAAAAAAGTACATTTAGTAAAGGCGACGTTAAATATATAATAAGGTGAAAAAATTGCTCCTTAACTTTATACACAAATGCGCATTTGTTTCTAGAAGATGCATTTATTGTACAATAAAGTAAATATTTTACTTTTACGTTTCTATTATTCTAAATGATATGCCTGAATATCATAACTGTTTTATGTTCATCAAAAATGCAACAACTCTTAGAAAAGCGCCTTTGTTCTTCAATCTCTTGAGAAATTTAATAATAAAAATAATTTATACCTGCCGTAATCAAACTTGATTTGACACCATTCTATGCAGAGAATATCGTTATAGTTAACGTCATACTTACAAATAGTTATGTTTCTGTTTCGACATAATTAACATGTTACTTCAAGATCAAATTACGCAGTAAAAAACGTTACATATGTGGTAAATCTCGTACTGATTTTCGATGATGCTGCTGGTGGAAAAAGAGATTAAGGGATGTTTCATTGTTAGTATGCTTTTTAGCGGTATGGCTACAATAAATGAAGAGCTTAGTGGAAGAAGCAGGTAAGTGAAATTTTAGTGACTTTGAGTAAATGAACTTTAAAGTTTATAAGTTCCCCGCTTTTGTTACTTCGCTCAATTTTTATGTTTTTAGTATACCTGTGAATACAAAACGCATAAAATTATTGGAAAAAGATTTATTTGACTCTTTTAAGAAGGAGAATTTTTAATGGTTTTTCTGTGCAGCATATGCTTGCTTTAATGCATGATTTTTCATTGATGATGAAAACCAAACCTTTACCAAAGCATAATTTGGGGCAACAATGCAATCACCGTGGGCAGGGAGCGAAATAAAATTTAACCATCTATCTCCAAGTTGTTGTCGCCAGCCATTACGTCAGAGGGAGTGCAATTGTTCTTGTCTCCCAGTGGCGCGATCTATGGCTGGAAATTCGACTTCCGCCACACCCATACGTCACACCCGTTTATAGGGCGGATCCATTCATGCATCCATTCGATCGTCCACAGATCGTAATTTTGACCTGAACCAGAGAACGATCAATCTCCAATTCAGTACCCCCAGTGGTTTTGATTTGTTATGGGAACTTGGGGGACTTTGAGACCCAACAGATTTAACGTGCACCAGTCACCATTTACTACACGGAGTCTTCGGCCGGCTAGATTCCAACTCCCGTTCTCACAAGTGGAAGTCCAGCTCCCTGCCAATCAGGATATCTCGGGCAAATAGAGCTGTAAACTAGAAAATACAACTAATGTACTATCTCCATAATTTTTTCATATATAGACATAATCTGTCTCCGCTGAACCATGCCAGTTTTTATGAAAAAGTTGTCATCAGTTTTGTGCAAATATGTGAGATGCACATTTAACATTTGGGATTTAACACTTAATATTGTAAGTGTCTGCACACATATGAAAGATTGCTGATGAGCTCCTTTTTATTTCTTATTTAAAAGTAATTGTACGAAAAATAAGATTTTTCGAATTACTGATATTATATTCATTGATTCTGCCTTAATATGTACTATATATACTAATATAGGTTCCACGATACCTAAAATAGGAATTGTAGAAATAGGTTTTTTTTTACTGCCCATCGAATAGGATAAGCACCGGAGAAAATTGTTAATTTTGATAATATTAACTATCAGGAGTTTGCCTCGCATTACTCCAAATGACAGTGAATATCGTTCATCTTTATTTTGATGGGATGAACTTCTAAAAACGTCTGTTGCTTAATCTAATAACGTAAAGTCATCAAGTAGAGCAACAGGTAACAATAAATAAATAAAACTAGATTTGTTTTAACTAAATTAATTGTGTCAGTATATATGTGTTTAAGTTTTGCGCACGATTTCGTAGTGTTAATCACTACCAATGTATTGATTTTTTTTTAATCTGTACGAAGAAAGAGTATTTAGCTAGTAATAATAATATACTGAAAAAGTTGCATGAAGAAAATATAATTATTATTTTCATCTCAACTACTCAACTTTGTTAATGAATTTAATTTTTTTTTCTGAACGGAGCATCGTGTCCGAAACACTAAACAACCTGAAACAATTGTATGGTGAAGCCATTTAAGGGCAATTTTCTTTCTATTTTATAATTATTGATTCTTAAGAGAATCGACATTTTTCCCTAACGTAAGCTGCTGTTTCAAGTTTATTCATTTTCTCCTAAGTTGCTTTTATTTCTCCTATCATGAGTGAGAGTTTTTCAAGGTTTGTTTGTTGATAATTTGCTGCCAAATTCCTTGTTAATCCATTCGAAAAATACTGAAATAGTGTCACTTTTTCCTATAAATATACTATTCTCTATATATTTAGCACTATAAATGAATGTTACATATGTAAATAAGACTAAGATAAAAACTTCCCTCGGAAAATCATACTTCTGTCAAAAAAATAATAATTGGTTAACTGCTTTTTCCAATAAGTTCTTAAAATTATTAATATAGTTTAAAAAGGTATATGCTTCGTGTTTCTTACTCCAGTTGTGCCTAACGTCATTTTAAAAGGACTGTTCATTTTTGCAACAAAACAAAAAAATTGGTAGCATACGTATTTCATTTTTAAGATTTAGTCTGTAGAAACAAGATAGTAGTTCCAAATAAAAATATTTATAATACAAATATTTTTCTTTTGGTCCTGAAATCACTGCCCAAATCATTGCATCCTTAAGCTTAAGTGGTAGGTAGAAGAAAAAAATATCCATTTTCTTCAAACAAATATGAACTACCACTTTTTTCATATATAGATCACTATTTGTGCCTGGGCATTAATGGGTTAATCATCACACTTAATGCTGATTTTCAGAATCCTTGCCAAATAATAGGATACTAAGTTGTATACTCAACTGGATTTGCAATTTAATATTTAAGAAGCACAAACGTTATAACGGATCGCTACTGAAGAAGACTGGTACTAAAACATAAAAACCTGTTTCTTTGTCTGGTGAAACTTGGGGGTGTTACTAATACTCCACGTTTTCCTGTCGTATTTCGTTTGATGTTTTCAATTACGCTATTAATTCGTTAGATTTCGGTAGAGTTTTTTCCTTCGATTAAATTTTAACACTGTCCCCTGAAATTTCCTTTCCTTGATTTTTGACATGAATTCTAAATCTATATATTTAGAGTAGTTATTGTAGAAAATCTCGTATATTGGAACCTAGAAAAAATGGTGAAAAATGGTAGCAATAACGTTTTTTTTTTTTTTTTTTTTTTTTTTTCCAAGGACTATGGTTGAAAAAGTTATATTTTTCGGCAGCTTTAGTTTCACGAAAAATGTATTTATTTATTTTTCAAGTTCAAAAAAATAACGTCTTTACTCGTCATACGGATTATTTTAGCTGTTACTGATTAAATCTTAAAGTCAACAAAGAAGTTTAAAATGTTACATTGTCTTATCGGTATATTAATAACTTCCATTGATTTCCTAGAAAAACTAGTATTGATTTTCTGTTGTATAACGGTTTTTCATCTCAATCATATTTCCCTCCAGTTTTTTCAGAACTCGCATATACGCTATTAAAATTTAGATTGTGTTTTTGATAAAAAGAATTACCCTGATTTATTTGCTTTTTCAATAAATTTCATGCTGATTTATTTTAATTTCTAATTAAGAGGAAACAGCTGAATTAAAAATTAGTTGGAGGTTTTTGATTAAATATGATGGGATATTTTTTTTAGTATATTAGTTACAAAATCTAACCTGATACTTAGTGTTTGTTGTCAATGTCAATTTCTACATGCGTCAACAAGTCATTAAATTAATGGTCATATTTATATGGCGATGTAGTTGTCTATGCATTATCTCTCTCTGTAAAACACCGAAGGAAAAATATTGTTGACATCACTTGTTATTAATTCGAAATAAAAGCATGACGAGTCGCTTTTCGAATGAGTAAGTTATTTTTCTAATGGTTGTTAAAGTTATACTTATTGTTTTTAGAGTGAAATGTTCAGTGATGCTGCAGGATGTGAGCAGTAAAATGTTTAGTATTTTACAGTGATGCGAAAAAAAGCGAAAAAATTTTGATCAAACGGATTTCTCATTTGTTAGGAATCATTCTTAACGTTGTTGTCTTAACGCCAAGTAAAGTCATAGTTTAAGCTCTTTACACTTGAAGCAATGCGATGATTTTGAACTATTCTTATAATCTTGCCGTGAAGAATTATCTGGGCTTTCGAATAAATAAATAACGTTTTAAATGTTATTAAACCTTTTTAAAAATCGCCGATTTGGAAATATTTTCCCACCTAGATTAAAATTACCAAAATCACTGCCATATTCTCATTTTTTGCAAATTTTCATGAGCCTAAATAATGCAGCATTGGAGTAAGTTTTTAAATATTGAAAAATTAGACCACAACTGCTTTTCATTTGCAGAAAACTGCGGCTTTTCTCCATATTGACGTTTTGCGCCATTTTCAACATAAACGTAGACGGCGCTGGAGGGTAAACTTGACCTAAAAGTCACGAGTAACAGTTGCAAATTCAAAGCAGTTATAAAAATAGCATATTACTCGCGAAAAAGCATAATTTCATATTACAGCGGAGCCTTCAAAAAACGGCCTTAATAATTCGAGGGCCAAGTCTTAAATATGCCAACTGATAAGTACAAATGATAATTTTTTAAGTTATGAAATCAGACACAAAACTCTCCATGAATAAGTATACCGTTTCTACATAATTCGAATTCTTAACCCTCAAAATACAAAGAGATAGTTGCAATCTTGAAAATATTATTCAATAATCTAGACAAGAGATTAGACGAAAGTTTGGGCCATATTATACCCAAGTAGCACATATTTCAAAAACGATATCGTAAAAACTCAGCTTCGAAAATTGTACGATATCGTAGCGAAATATTGTACAGTATAAAAATGGACCCCTTTTATAAAGTATATTCAATATCACAAAAAAGATATTGTTCGATATTGTAAACAACATTGGGGAATGTCGATCGATATCTCCCAGCATTTACAAACGTTGTAGAATGTCGACCGACATCGTCAACACGATATTCAGAAAACGAATGCTGTGGAATGCTGGCTATCACCAAAATAACGTTATTTGTGAAGAAAAAAATTATGCCTGCTTGTAATCCAGAAAAAGCTGATAACAAAACCGCTCTAGCTTGTTTGAAATTAAATATTTGTAACTACCAAAATTTATAGACTACAAAATATATTAATAATTCTAAAATCTAATATTGAATAAGAAAAAGAAACTGATTTTGATTTTTAAAATTAGAGGTAGAAAAATGATCACGATATTTAATCAAAAATTTACTTGTAATTTTTTAAAAAGCATCGGTCATGTAAACCTTTCGGTATAAGTCAAGATGAAATCAGAGGGCGATTAAATTCCTACTAGGACACCCTTTAGTGTTCCAAAACTAATAATGATCATTCATGAAATGTAACGTTAATAATAATTATTCTTTCTTGTGAGTCATAATAAACTTCCCGCCATTTCAAGTTTTATTTATATTCACTCTATATTTACGACATCAACTTGCAAAAAGAAAAAAAAAATCGTTTTGTATGCAACTTACCTATAGACTAAACAGTTTCCGTAAGATTTTATGATAATAGCTTACCTCCCATGTTTTTGTCGGTATGTTTTGTGTAATTACGATCTAATTATTGCTTTGGAATAGACAAAATATTTGTCTAGCAACTGGCATGCCGCACTAATTTTCTTGGCAAAGAGAATTTTAAAAATAAAACAGCATAAAGCGCATGTAACACAAATATAAAATGTTACTATTTCTTAAATGCAGTTTGCGGAAATTGTAGAATAATAAGAATTGTGGAATCACGAAATTTTGTGTAATAATAAGAAGGCACTATAACGCAAGCAAAACTTTTCCTTGCAAATTCTCTTTCTCCTACAAAAGTAATTTAAATCTTAATGAAAAGTTAGTACAGGTAAATTGAGAGCAAACAATGAAGTTTCAAATGTCGAAAAAAATTTTCAGAATTTTGATATTTTGAAAACTTTTTTTTCAGCATCTGAAACTTTTTTTAAACTTTGGGTTAACCTAATCTAACTTTTCTCTAAACTCTTCTGGGATTTATCGTTTATAGAAAAAACTATCACCAACTTAAAATAGTTAAATCTCGTAACCATTGTCACCTCCACTACTCCAGACGAATGGCTAGGGGAGTTCTTTACACAGACAAACTATAGCGTTAGTGTCCTCGTAATTTCTATGAACTTCCCCACCCCGAACTACTGCAGACTGCTGCGGGAATGCTTTATCATTTTTTAAACTACACAGAAAATAAAACACCTTTGTAAACTATTGAGGGTGAATCTAAATTGTGTTGGTGAAGAAAAGTAGAACACCTCGTTAACATTGAGATAGGTCGAGTAGTCATACCATTCCGCCAACCGCTTATTAGCGTAGAGGTAGCAGGTTCAAATACCGCCGAAACCCTGGATGTATCTTTGTGATGCCTCTCTTTTTAATTTGTTCTACAAGTTCATAAAGGCTTACAAGCCATATTTTGTAGTGAGCACACAAGTCTGCATGTAGTCTGGACTCTAAATACTAAAGTGACATCGGAATTTTTTATAAAACCATGGGAAGTATACTCCCAAATTCATTAATTTTAGAATTCCGCACCTGGCTCGCACCGACCACAATCTCCGCAAAATATTCTCAGTGATAAACTAACTGATCATGGGTTAGAGTCCCTTTGCCGTTAGGCTAGCCGTGGGAGATTTTGAAGATTTTCCTCTTAATATTACGCAAATACGAGTTAGTTCCATCAAAAAGTCCTCCGCGAAGGCGAATTTCTCCCAATTCAGGAGTTCTCTTGTCTTTCGGATCGGGTTCAAAATTACAAGGCTAGTGAGGATAATTACAAGGAGTTGAACGTTAGTAGGTAGTAAACCAAAAATTGGCTCTTCTGTTCAACAACTGTTATAAAAGTAAATTTATAAGTATAGAAATTTGAGTTTATGGCCAATTTCTTATGTTAGGTAAAATTTCGAATATCCATGAAGCCTTATCATGAAAAATAATGATCTTATATATCAAATTAGTTTCAGGTAATGATCTAAATAAATTTCTTCGTATAAATCCATCTTAATCCCAAAAATAAC
The DNA here is from genome assembly GCF_043381705.1 of Parasteatoda tepidariorum. Lineage (NCBI taxonomy): Eukaryota > Metazoa > Arthropoda > Arachnida > Araneae > Theridiidae > Parasteatoda > Parasteatoda tepidariorum. Next base: position 47,400,912 of record NC_092212.1, on the reverse strand, counting down.
TATAAAAAATGTTCTTCCCCCCAAAAAAGGGTAATTAAAGAAAAATGTTACTTATAGTAATGAAGCAAATTAACCATCACTGTTATAAATTTGTGAGATCCACCGGTAGCCTGAATTAACAACACTGAACAACAACAAAATGTCAAAAGCTACCTTCAAATTATAAATAAATTGCGACATTAATTTTAAATAACTCGTTTTCAGTTAATAACTTTAACCATTAAATGGCAGAATAATATACTTATTATTATTATTACTCTATAATTTTAATTCGAGCATTGTTCTTATTGTAGTTAGATATTTGCATGTCATTTTAATTGTAGCAAAAACAAAGCAGAAGGTGATTAATAAAGTTTAAATGTTTGGGGAAATTTATGAGGATAATTTAAAACGATGTGTTTGGATCACGCATAAGCTTTGTTTTAGGTTTGCGTGTTCAAGTATCTAATATTCAGATACCTAATATTCAGATTGCGGAAGTAATGTTCTAGACATAAAAACGATTCGAAAAGTTATATTGTAACTTTTCTTTGTTAAACAAAAATATATTTATTGCATTAATTTTGTGACATTTTTACTGCCTTTAAACGATAGTCCTAACATGCCTTTAAATTAGCTTAATGTGATTAAAAATATTTTTTTACAAAAATTGATTAGACGTTTGCGTTACACATATTCAAATTTATATATTTAGTTATGCATATATAATACATGAATATTATATGAACTGTTAGTGTGTTTGTGTGTAAATTGTCGAACAACCGAGGACGTTATTTTTTTTTTCTCTTCAGCAACGGAAAGATGAGACAAACTGAGTTATAAGTTTTAAAGAAATGATAGTTATAAACATGGATCTGTTTAGAAGAAATTTGGGTCCTTTAACGGACCCTTCACATAATATCTTTTCATAAAAGCGGACCCTTCACAAAGTATATTAACTTAAAAACGGACCCATTACAAAATCATTTTTCTTTTAATCGTTCTCTTCACAAAGTATATTAACTTAAAAAACGGACCCATTACAAAATCATTTTTCTTTTAGTCGGACCCTTCACAAAGTATATTAACTTAAAAACGGACCCATTACAAAATCATTTTTCTTTTAATCGTTCTCTTCACAAAGTATATTAACTTAAAAAACGGACCCATTACAAAATCATTTTTCTTTTAGTCGGACTTTCACAAATTTGTTTATCTTCATTATTGTTTTGTTAATCGAATAAACCCTTCCCAGAGGTGAAAAAAAAAAAAAGAATAATGGATGTAAACGAATTACGTTTTGTCTTCGGCAGACGCTTCTTCCATTATTCGTCCGAAATGAATATTCTGCATTCAGCAGTGTAGGCTAAATACCAAATATTTGTATGTTGCATCTCTAATTTAGAAGCAGCAATTGCTGTTTATTTTTGAAAATATTTTGTATTATTATAATATTAAAGTGCTGAGCATAATCTTGTATCTATTTACAATTTAAAAACTCCTTGAAAAAGATTTTTGCAATAACAGGACCCTATTTGCATAAATTCATAAAGGCAGGACCCTGGTTGAAAGAATGTGACTTAACGTTTATTTTATATTCACAAATTACGAGTAATTTTTTTCATAATAATTTTAGAAAAACAGGACCTTTCACAAAATGTCTGGACAGAGACCCCTGATAAAGTTTACGACCACAGTGTGTCAAAGGATCGGGGCTCCTATTCTATTAAATTTTAAATTTTTTAGCAATACGTTTTTACGTTTCTTCACGTTCGAAACTTTTAAAGTTATTATTGTTATTTTTTATAACCGTTGTTACACATCGAACCAATTCTGAGTTAGAGACTATTAATGTTCAACTCCGTGGCCTTGTAATTTTGAATCCATCCCAGAAGACAAGGGAACTCTTGGATCAAGCATTGGGACAAACTAGCCTTCATAGAAGACTTTCTGGTGGAATTAACTCGCATTTGCGTTACCTGGAGAGGAAAAACGCGAAAAGCAAGGGGTTCTAACCTCCTTATCAGTATACCACTGAGGATATTTTACGTCTGCACTGTGATCGGTACGAGCCTGAAACAGTATTCGTACAAACCAACCACTGCTAGAATTTGAACCTGGGTCACTTCATTGGGAGAACATTCTATCCCAAGAGCCACTACGGGTCTACAAAATTATATTTTACCTTATTTCGTAAACGGCGTTGAACAGAGCCTACCCAATTTCTGAGTTTACGACTATCAATGTTCAACTTCGTAACCTTGTAGTTTTGAACCCAACCAAAAAGACAAGGGAACTTCTAGATCAAGCATTGGTACACACTAGCTTTCGTAGAAGACTTTTCGATGGAATTAACCCGCATTTGCGTTATATGGAGAGGAAAACTACCTAAACTAGATAGATTCTAATCCATGATCAGTTTACCACTGAGGATTTTTTTGAGGATTTCAGCACTGTGGTCGGTGAGAGCCAGGAATAGAATTTGAAATAATTAACTACTGCTGGGATTCGAACCTGGAGTGCGTCATTGGGATTTTAACGCCCTACAAAATTACATTGTAAATTTTCTTCTGCTGTAAAGAAACAATTTCGAGTCTTTTTAATCACTTTATTCAAATATTAATTTAGTATGATGGTTAAGCAGGGTCAATGCTTAGGAGGTGAGGAACAAGGTAGCTGCACAAGGTAAAATTTAAGTAGCAAAGGAAAAGTTTATGAATTTATTTAAATTTATTTAATTTAATCGGAAGAATTTGAAATGCTTTGTTATCTTACTATACTATAAACATCTAATACCATTATACCCAATTAGAGGATTAGTGAAAATGAAGATTACTGCTACGTTAGCACGATGAATGCCACGCTAATTTTACATGACTTGCTCGTCTGGCCAAAATGATTTTCTCAGTATGTATTGCATTAATTTCTTCAAATCATTTTAGTTACGATAATAATATTAAAAAAAATAATAAAAGCATTGAAAAATTTACTCGAATTAAGTGTTTTTAATAATCTTGGCTTCACCGGTCACCGCGGTGACTCCCGTGACGCTACTAACAAACTCAGTGTCTGTCACCGGTGACCCCCATGTCATTCAACGTGTTAATTACTGCGCTAACTTAGTAATAGTTAATAATTTTTTGAACAAAAATTGGATATAAATCAAATGCTTATATAATTGCAAGTGAAATAAACGGGCATAAGTCCAGAATCCGGCAAAAAATTTCGTTATTTAATAAAAAATTATTTGTTATTGTGCCTCGATTCAAAATTTACGCAAATTTAAGGAAAGAAATGTTTTAAACTTATTTTTTGTAAGAAAACACATCATGAACATTACTTAAGGTGCTTTAAATTTTCATATGAGGTATTCTCAATCTTACTTTACTAGCTAAAACAATAGTGAATTTTATTTTAGATTAAGTTTCCTTCGCACAGGTTTAACAATTTAAACTGAATATTTAAATTGCCACAAATTGTAAATGAATTATTTCGATAAAACTCTTGTTTAATCTTCTTCTAGCAAGAATTATGTCATGATGTTTTTTTCCCCAAAAATCCATGAAACATTGCTTATTTTTACGATTCTTTAAAGCTTCTATCTGATTATTCAATTTTATTGGCGTCAAAGATGAGTGAAACAAATGATTACATTACGTAGAGCAAACAATCGTGGATTAGAAAGAAAAAAAAAGTACTTTCATTTTCACTCTAGACTTGCTTGCTAAAAATTAAAATTGCACTGGAACCAATCAACGTTTCAACATTCTAATTTGAGCTGAGTAAACGGTTCGAAAAAAATGGCCAAACCTTATAATTGAGACAGACTGAAAAACCTAGCTATTGAATTAATTGGTGTTGAAGTCAAGTGAAACGAACTGTTGTGTTATTTAAAGCAGACGATTATAAAAAGTGAAAAGACTTCTAAAAATATTAAAAAGTTATTTTTTACTTTCCCTAAATTATCTTAAAAGAAAAAAAGGCAGAAAAAGCAACCAATAGATATTTTAATATTCTAAACTGTAAAGAAAAGCGGTTTAGAAAAAAATGCTATATTTAATAAAGAATGAAGAGCTATTACTTAGGTTCGAGTGCACCCAATATACAAATTCCATTTGACATCTAATTCATTCGAACTTAAAGGTTATCGCCAAACTTGCTGAACAAGTGTTTGTTCTTCTAGAAATAAAGAAATATCAATAAAAATATAACTGCCTCATCATTCAGTTGAGCTCCTAACCTCGTTACGAAGATTATCCAGGCTAGTTTTTCCGCCTTCTCAGTTTCAAGTTCGAGAAATTCTCGCTGTTTTTTGGTGGGATTTTCTCGCATTTTCCTTTTTAAAATAAGGAAGTTATAATGTAAGTTTTAATTTTTCATTTTCTTTATCGGGTACATTGATCTCAAACCTGACTTGTTGCGACATTCGTATTTATATTTGGAAACATTCGGAGTGGGTATTTGGAAACATTTATTTCCTTTTAGAATTGCGAGAAATTATACTCGATTATTTTGAGCTCAAAAGGATCTGTTTGCATACGTAATCCACATAAACTTGTACCGAGAGAAATTGATTATCAACAATTTAAGAAATAGTTTTTGCATTGTTTAAAAACAGCTAAGAGTTCTTCGTTTTCTGAATTTTTTTAGACAAAAATAGATTTTTGATTTTATTTAACAATTGTCCTGTGCCCGTGACTGCTGATTGCCCGACCAAAACTCCTTACAAAAAAGTATAGTGATTATTAATAAATTTTTTTTTAAAGAAAATTGCAAAGAAATAATTTACATCTATATAAAAACTACTATTTTATATAAAAGGTCTTCAAAAATTCTACAAAATAAGAAAATGAGATTTTGTGCTTTGAAGAAAGAACCCGCAATAAATTTTGTCCCGTGACTTTGTTCAGTCTTCTTATTTAATAAATTTAAATAAATAAATAATCTATATTGACTTCTTTATTTTGCTATTTATGCCTCACTTAACAAAATGTGATGGGGTTTACACATTTACTTGAACTTAGAACACAAATTCCTACTATTCATGTGTTTTAAAATGTAATAAAAACAAAATACGTTTAAAAAATTCAAGTTTTAAATAGCCTGTCTGTTATAGTCTAAAAATATTTTTTTAACGTAACATTATCAATTTCAGCTTCTTAAAATGTTTGAAAATGTATTTGCAATTATTTGTATTAATATCTAAAGCAGGCGACTGCAAATGCAATTTAGGGTAAAAAAAATTTGTTTGACCTTATGTTTTTTGTTTATGCTTGCAGTACTTAAAAACCAAAGTACTTACTAAAAACCTAAAAGAGCATGCACTAGTAGAAATTCAAAATTCATTTAACTATGAGGATCGAACTATGCATTGTGCCTTGTGCACGAAGACTCTTTTTAATTTAAAGCGACTAAATAATGCTAATAAAAAATGTCAGCCTCTTTTAATTGTTGAAAGTTTTCTGTTCTTCATCAGCAAATCAATTCATGGCTTTGACTCTGTTTATAAAAAAAGGTAAAATTAAAAAAAAAAAAAAAACACTTGTTGTATATATACATAGATATTGAAATGTTTCTAAATTTATTTCCACAAAATGAGATTGCACAGTATGAGATAACAACAGTTTAAACTATAGAAGAAAAAAAAGAATGCACTTTTTACTGCATTATTACTATTATTGCTGACTACTTTTCATGGCGTCTCCGAATATGTCTTTGCAGAAATTGAAAACTTACAAATAAATTAATTTGTTCTTAGCTTATATTCTAGCTGTTGTTACATTAAATTACTTTTTTCTTCGTTGTATGGACAAAATAACGTATGTCCCATTCATAACAAAATATTATTTGACATTGTTAATATACAGGGTGTTTGATAATGACCATACCTAATGCAATTAATGTTCAGAGCCCTTGTCAAAAATGAAGTAAAAAAAATATTTAAGCTTGGGAGAAATAAAAATGATCCCGAAATCTATGGTATCAATAGTGAGGAAAATGGGATGAAAACATCAAAACCTGTTTGATTGCATGATGAAACTTTGTTATTCTTATGTCACCTTTCAATTTTATTTTGTTCTCTCATGCAATCCCACCGTTCCTGTGTATTGTACAATTGTTTAATAAAAATTATACAGATTTGTAAAGTGTCTATCTGAGAACAATACTAAGGAGCAGTTCGATGTAAAATATCACTTTTGGAAATAGTTTGGTTTATCATTATACTGTCTGCAGTCTTTTCATTAGTCCTATGTAAGGCATTACATAATTTTTAAACCAGAAAAATTACTCTTTTTTTATTCATTTTTTATTTATTTTTATTTCTTTATTTTTATTAGTGTGAACAAGTTGACATTAATTCCATCCCCTTTATATTTTTCGATTTTATTTTAAATTCAAAAGTTAAAAAAATGCTAATTATAAAAACAAATTTAGAATTTAGATAAAAACTCTAATCTTTAATTATTTATTTTTAATTCAATTGACAATTTTTTGAAGGTCACTTTTTAAATTTTCTGTAATTCGTTGAACTAAGGGACCCGATAGGGTTACTCAACGCAAAAATAAATATCTGCACTTATGATTTTAAAAAAAAAGAAAAAGAAAAACAGAACGATTCGGAATTGTGCAGAATTTAACTTTAATATGAATTCAATACAGACGATATGATACTCTGATTTTTTTTAAATTTTAATTCGCATAATTTAGTATTATCTCTATTTTTTCTTTAATTCAAACGAGGAATTAAATTTGTGATTCTGATTTTTAAAAAAAAGAGGATGGGGGGGGGGGGGACCGAATCTTTTACTTTAAAGAACTTTACTTAAAAATAAATCACATTCACAATTAGAAAAGAAACAAGATTTCAAAATGTTCAGAATTTGATGTTAATCGATGAATGATAAGGATGATTGATTACACTTTTTCTTTAAATTAATTAGAAAACTTTGTCATTAATTCTATCCTTACTTTCCGTTTTTTCCCCTTTTATACAAATACTAAAAAATGCTAATCGTTAACACAAATTTCAGATTGAGATAGAAAACAAACTTAATCTTCCATCGTAATAATAAATAATTTTTTAATGATATCTTTTCTAAGTATTTCTTGTTCATAAAATTAAGTATCTCAACGCAAAAATAAATATTTTTTTATAAATAAGCCAGAAATAATATTTTAAATGTTCTGAATCTAATTTTAATGGTCAATAAAAGAGTTTTCTATCGAATGTTAAAATAATTTGAAATGTAGAAACATTATCATTAAACCAAATTAAGAATTAAACAATAAAAAAGTTTTAATAAATGAGACGAATTTTTCATACAAATCTTAATTAAAAAGATTTGCCGACAGTCTCTTACAGCTCCATAGAATTTTTATCACTAAACACTTTTTTCTCCTCCAAGTTTTAAAATTATGAATGTAAAACTACCACGAGAAAGTATAATTTTTATTCTCTCTAGTTACTTAGATTTTCTTTAATTACTCTCAATTAAAAAAAGCCAATGTGTTCAATTCAAGTTCTAATAAAACTTCACTCAATAGTTAATGCAGTTTAATTATACCTAATTTTTAACTCTAATTTGTAATTATTAGTTCTTATTTTTAGTTATTATTATTTAGTAATATAATTAGTTGTTATTCAAACTGATCAATTTTAAGGGAGGACTTATAATTTAGATCAGAACCCACCAACTTTTCCCAGTATACAAAAAGGGTGTTTCTTGGATTTTCGAAACATTGAGAGTCGAAGTTTCCCGATGAGCTGTGAAAATCTAATTTATTTTGTATACTTTTTTGCTTGGACGGGCCCTTACGCTTGCGGCGCGACAGAATATTTGTCACGTAGAAACATTGACTTGTTGTTGTTGTTGTTGTTCATTTACGTCGCACTAGAGCTGCACAATGGGCTATTGGCGACGGTCTGGGAAACATCCCTGAGGATGATCCGAAGACATACCATCACAATTTTGATCCTCTGCAGAGGGGATGGCACCCCCGCTTCGGTAGCCCGACAAACCGTAGAAACATTGACAGAATATTAAAAGATTATTTATATGCATTTTGTCTAATTTTTTTCATGAATATTTAATATTTTTGGCAATGAAAACACCGCAACTAGCCAAAACGCGGATGAAAAATTTTCAAGTTCCAATTGAATAAGAGATCTAGTTCAGCTCGAATCGAGAGAAAGTAAACAAATCGTTCCTGCATCCTGACAGCGACGGCCGTAGTTTAATGACGCGGGAATGTCAATCTGTCAAACTTTGTTTGGTAAGAATGAAATGTTTACGTTTCATTAATATTTTGTATTTAATAGTGTTTTCCCACTCTGCTTTGTTTGCCTAATTCGTGAAATAATGAATTTCGTGTTAGTATGAAAGTCGGCCATTTTTTTAGCTTCGAAAAAAGGGATTTTGCGTTTACCTAATTTTGTGTTAGTGAGATAGAATTAATATTTGTTAACATTTTTCTATTAAATATACTGAACCATCTTTATCGAAATTGTGTGTACATTTTTCTATTAGAATTTTAATTCAATAGTTTTTTATCGTCACCCAATTTGTAACTTTGAATTAGTTTTGCTCAATATGTTGTTCTTTAATATTCCAATAGAATTGCATTATAGTCAATTTGCTTGCGTGTGAAACTCACGTTTTATGTGTTTTTCATATTTGTTTTTTTTTTTAATCTTTTTCGCAGCAGTATTTTTATTATAATGGAAACATTATTATTAACCCTTTAAAGTTTCATGGATGTCGAATTTACGGCCATTGAGAATTTTTTTTCCCTAGAGATTGTAATATTTATTTTTTAATGTTAAAATCCTAATTTTGAAAATTAAATCTTAAATTATTATACCTACTACGACAAATGAATAATTCATACCTATGTATATAAGATATACTAGTTAGGCAATTTTTCTACCTCATGTTAGTGAAATAGTTTAAATTTTAGATAAATTTTAATACCATAACTATTAAAAGACTACCACTTTAAAATCTTTCTCAACAACCGTACAAGTTGGCAGCTATGGAGTTACATTCATGTGCTTTTGTCGATAACGACAAACCTAGTGTTATTACTAGTTTTCTTATATTTAGGCAATGTACTGAAATGCTTGTATTTTCCTAACGAAGATATGTTTAATAGCAAAGAATTACTTCTATTATTCTTATACACGGTGCGTGGCGTTTTTAAAAAGTGCTTAAAGGTGCTTTTTTCATTGGGTGTTTATAAAAAAGTGCTTAATTTTCCCTTTATTTTCGCCACCTTGCCAAAAGACGCTGTTCACATTGTTCCATTTATTTCAATGTTTTCTTTTCACAATTCAACCCCAATCTATTTCGGCATACCGTCAGTCTTTAGCGTATGAAAACACCATTCGTTTTATGATTTAAAAATTTATTCATGATTTTTGACAATTGTCAAAAAATATGGCTGCAAAACTAACAAAACTAAAGTTTTTTTTTTGACATGACTGTTAAATCTGGATAAAATCGTCAATTGTCGAAAACTTGCCAACCCTGCCTAATTATATATTTTTTTAAAGTGCTTAAAAATATTTTTTAGTGCTTAAAAGGTGCTTATTTTTTATTGAAAAATTTGGCTACACACCCTATTTTAGAAAGCATAAACATTTAGTTATTATAAACTATCTTAATTCTATCTTCAATTGCAAAACAGCTCGGTGGTCCCTATCCTTCTGTAAAATTTTCTTCCTGGTAGCTCTTTTGTTGGCCATGGTTTTCCAATTATTCCCTCTCAGGACGGTGAAATCTCATTCTTGGCTGTGAACCCATTTGAGGTTGGGTCAGCCTTTAGCTCTCATTTCTGTGTGCTTCGTCAAAAATTTTTTTTGTGTTGATGATAATTCTTTGTTCATTCTAGTATCATGACCAGTCTATTTCATTTGGATTTTCATGTGTGTGATGAAGACTAGATTTGAGCGAAAAAACCAAAAGTCAATTTGTGTTCCATATAAATTGAAATATGCATTATACTCATTCAAACCCTGCTATAGTGAACCGAAATTTCGGTCCCTTGAAGGTTCACTATAGCAGGGTTTGAGTGGCTATAGTGAACCTTCAAGGGACCAAAATTTCGGTTCACTATAACCGGAAGTTCACTATATCCACACCACAAACAATTTTAACTAGTGGTTCTGAGCTCCTCCCTTTTATTACACATTATTTAAATAAATTACTAATGCAATGAAATACAAAAATGACTAAAAAGCAATATGTATTAACAAAAAATGTGTTAAATTTTATTTTTTATTACTCTTCGTCTTACTTGTGAAAAACTTAGGGATGGGAAATTGAAATAAAAGAAGCAAACAAGAAAAAAATGCTTACGGCTACATTCCACTCTGTAAATGGTTTTAAAAATAGTTATATGTATTATCTCTAAAAATTTCAAAATTACAAATTACCAAAAAATGAAGAAAAAAAATCAGCCGAAATCAATATTTTGTGAAGGGTCCGTTAACAGACCCAAATTTATTTTAAACAGACCCCTGATATTATACAGGGTGTTTATAAAGTCCCGGACCCATTTTGATGTTTAATAGCTCATAAAATAATAAAGATAGATTAAAATTAATAACATAAATGGTTAGATAGACTCAAAAAGTTTCATGACCCTTGTCAATGAACTTCCACGTGTGCCCCCTTCTTTTTTAGAGGTTTACAACAGATATGGTAGGAAGGATAGAAGATGGTGCAGATTTTCTGAAGCGCAAAATGTTCTCCGACGAAGCATCCTTTCATGTTTCTGGCATTGTTAATTGCCTTAATATGCGCATATGGGGGAAAAAAACCCATGAATACCGTGAGATAAATAGATTCCCCAATGGTTAATGTGTGGTGTGGACTAATGCACGACCGAGTCATTGGGCCTTTCTTTTTTATAGAAAAGACGGTCTCATCAGTCGTATAATTAGACATGTTGGAAAACTTCGTGTTTCCACAACTAGAAGAGCTTCACCCACATGTCTTTTTTCAACAAGATGGTGCACCACCTCATTGGGGTATCATCGTTCGTAGTTCTTTGAATAACCATTTTTTAGGAAGATGAATTGGGCGAGGAAGTCCAATTCCTTGACCACTCAGATCACCTGATATAACACTGCTGGACTTTTTTGGGGGGGGGATTTATAAAGAACAATGTTTACAATAAGATCGTGTCGAACATTGATGACCTAAAAGCCAGAATTACAACCGCAATAGCCTCTGTGGATGCCGACATGCTTGCCACTACCTGGCGTGAAATTGACTATCCACTTGATATTCTCCGTGCGACGAAGGGGCACATGTGGAAGTTCATTTGCAAGGGTCATGAAACTTTTTTAGTCTATGCAACCATTTATGTTATTAATTTAAATCTATCTTTATTATTTTATGAGTTATTAAACATCAAAATAGGTTCGTTACTTTATACACACCCTGTATTACTCGAGGAAATATGAGTTTGTCACCTTTAGTTTCTCGCATGTCACTTCTCCCTAGAGTCGCTAAAAATGTAAATTTTTTATTACATTTTAGGTACTGATAAGGAAATATTTCTGTTTCTGTTAATCATTTTTGTCAAATGCTATTTGTAAACTAAATATTTTTCATTTTCTTTTAGGTCAATGACTGATTAAAGATCTTATGGCCGTGAAATTAACATAGTACAAAAATGACTGGTGCCAATGATTCAGGATTATCTCCTGAAAGTGATAAAGCCTGTGCATATTCAATATCTTCTAGTAAAAGCCAACTATTTTTGGTAAAGGGTGATATTGGTTTCGAAGATACCACTTCAAAAGCAAATGGCTCTATCAATTCCGTGAGTGAACTATCAGACAGTTTCACTGGAACAGACAAATTGTGTGGCTGGGCCAATTTCCGTCCATTGTGTTTACAGAATTGCAGAACTCCTCGGTGGTTCCTCTTCTGGATATGTTGGGCAGGAGCTCTTCAAGGACTTATTGTAAACGGTTTTATAAATGTAGTCATTACGACAATAGAAAAAAGATACGAGTTAAAAAGTACTGAAACTGGCTTTATAGCCGGCTCTTACGATATAGCATCATTTCTTTGTTTAATTCCTATTACATATTTAGGTGGCACGCGTAGCAAGCCATTTTTTTTAGGAAGTGGACTTATTCTTTTGTCATTCGGATCTTTAGTGTTTTCCTTGCCATATTTTCTCGCTGGTACTTATACGTTTAGCCAAGAGCAGGATTTCCATTGCCATTCTGGACTTCAAAGTGCTAATTATACAGCAGTCTGTTCTGTAGCAGAATCTTCTCTATCAAGCTATAAATATATATTTTTCATTGGCCAATTGTTGCATGGAGCTGGTGCTGTTCCACTGTATACTTTAGGATGCACTTATCTGGAAGAAAATGTGTCTACTAAAATGTCATCGATGTATTTAGGTTTGTGATATTTTGTTGCTAAACTGAAATTTGATATATTGCATGTTTACTACTATAAATTTATTTTTATCATGGTGCATAGCATTTTTAAAAAGTGCTTATTTTCAATTTTCGTTTTTTAAAATCCTTAAAAGTGCTTTTTTCATTGGGTGTTTTTAAAAAGTGCTTAATTTTCCTTTTTCAAAAATTAGATTTTTTTATTTACCATGTCAATTTCAGCCACGTATGCAAAAGTGTGGTTTTCACATTGTTCTATTCAACGTTTTCACAATTCAATCTGACACAATGCATACCGGCGTACCCACGGTCCGTAGCGTATGAAGGCGACAATCATTTTACATGTTTGATGAAATACTTGCGGATCAGCATTTGCGTATACTGAGCTGGGTTCGGTGAGATTCTTGCACTCTTATGTGCAACTGGCAAAAGATTCCCAATTGTAGGCTTCATTTTCTACCCTCTGAAATCGAACCGAAAAATCCTTCCATCTTTTTATGGTGGTGTATGAAATCAAGAAAAGAGTTTTTTTTTTTAATTTTTTATCAGAAACTTAGTTATTTTATCACAATCATGTAAAGTCTTTGAAAACTATTTTGCATTTTGTTAATGTATCTAGTGCTTAAAAATATTTTTTTAGTGCTTAAAAGGTGCTTATTTTTTGTTGAAAGATTTGGCTACGCACCCTGTTTATGCAGTTTCTGAATTTTACTGTGTATTAACCCCTTCAGGACCAGCAGAGGGAAAAAGAAATGCTTCTTAGGCTTGCAAGCTATGAGTTTATACAAACTAAAGATTACTTTTAGGTTGTGTAATATGCGAGTCAGTCTTGTATTGAGATAATGTCTGGATTCTTGGGCCATTAGAGTTACGGTTGAAGTTGGGTAAATCAAATCATTAAAGGGTAATTTGGTAAACTAATGTTTCGATTCAAACTAGTTAACCAATTTCATTTATTATATTATTTGGAATTTAATCTTGTTGATACTTAAATGGTTTTTATAAAGTTATATATTTTCTTTTTTTTCTTTTTTTAAGATAGCTTAAATTGTTTTTGTATGTGAAGTTACTAATAAATATACAGACATTTTATACATATTATTCCATTAAAATTCTAAGACTTTTTTAATGCTTTTGTAAAAATGATTTAAAGAATATTGTTTTTGAAAATTCAGCAATTTTTTATTTCCTATCATTAAGTAAAAGGAATTATAATTAAAAACAACCAATATTGAGTGTTATTTAATCTGTAAAGTAATTTGAATCTGGTTTATAATAATTTGAAACTGATCACTACTCTACATCATTTCACACCATTAATATTCACAGTAGAGTTTGATACTAGTTCAGTGGTTTGAATCTGAATAGCCATTGATTCGAATTATATAAGAATCTCCTAATTTTAATTAGTTTCAAGATCACTGAATTATCTAACTCTTCTATATTGCAAACTAGTGCTCCACAACTTTTTAAATTATGCATTTTTTAATCTTGCTTATAATGCTTTGTGTTAATCTCTAATAAAAAGGTTTGGTTCTTGAGAGAGTAAAACATTTAACTCAGCAAAGCATCACATTTCAATGAATTGTATAATATAGTCTTACTAGTAATTACGGTAAAAGAAATACACATATTTTTTATAGAATTTGAAAAGTTTTATATTTTGCATGGTCATGTAAACTATTTGCTCGATCCGTAACAAGAAAATATTTATGCATCCTTCCTAAGTAAAGATAATTAGTGATAGTTTCAACTAAGCTCTTGATTATTTTGCTAAGAATAATCAATCCGAGTATTTTAAATGTTTTAACTGGAAATCAAGTTGCGACTACTGAGGTGTTTTCGTATCAGTCTATATTTTGATGATTATATGTAAATAAAAAATATACAAAAGAAATAAAGAAAAAGTTGAAAGCCAGTGTTGAAGTTCCAAAAATAAAATATTGTTCATTAGTTTGAAATCTAGTTATTATTTTATGTTTTCTTTCATAAAATATAGTTTTACATTTTTCAAAAATGTATTTTAAAATAAATCTTGCAGAGTTTAAAAATCATTAAAACAATTAAATTTTATGATATTCTGTGCTTTAGTAAATTCTCTCTTAACAAAATTTTATATTTTGTTATCTATATAAATAATAAGTTTTTATTATGAAAATAGGCATTTTTTACACCATGGCTATTGTCGGACCTGCTTTGGGATATCTTCTTGGCGGACAAATGTTGAGATTATATGTCGATTTTGGCATTGATGCTAATGAGTAAGTTCTGAGGATTTCATTTATTCAATTTCTTAAAATTAATAAAAGCATGTATATTGTTGCTGCAAACAATATGCATGCTTACTACAATTCAAATAAAGATTTTTTAAGTTTTATTTTTTATTTGTATATTTTTCTCTTTAAAAACAGTCTCTTTAAAAATCGAGAATGAGTTGATGTTCTATACTTACAATCAACAATTTATTTTTAAACTTTGAAATTCAAGTGTTTTTAAAATCTAACTTTACATGTTTCTTTTTTACTAAGTTTATACTGTCTTACAATTATGTGATGAGCTGTCGAATTATAATTTGTTTTTAGTTGTAGAAAAAATACTCATCTGCTCTATCTATATTTACACTAGCATCCTACAAAGTTTGACTCAAATTCAATAATAATCACTCAAATTAATGGATTAAGATAATTTTATTCAAGCATAGTGGTTCAGTGGTAAACGTAAACTGAAGAGAGGAAAAGTAGAAAAAAAATAATAAATTGCTTGCGCGCAGCGCCATCTGGTGTTATAAATCTTAATTAATAGTAAAATTATTATTCAGTCTTATTAACAAAGCTAATTTTTGGCTATGAAATAATTGTATCTCTGTTCTTTCCTCGGTCGTCGAGCTACCAAAGCAGCGAGCTCTCATTGTTTCGAAAATCCAAGAATTTCCAAGCGTCTTCCGAGGATCAAAATTGTGATGGCATGCCTTCAGATCATCCTCAGTTATGTTTCCCAGATTGTCGCCAATAGCCCATTGTGCAGCTCTAGTGCGACGTAAATAAAGTACCTACCTACCTACCTGTTCTTTCTTCCAACACCAAAATTTTTTTATCTGTCTATTGTTATTGCTTGGCCATCGCTTCTCCATCTCATCTTTTGGATTGCATTGGTGCCTCTGTGAGGCAACTGATGAGTGATGGAGAGACTGTCTATAATTTGCTGATGTGACAGGATCTTCTGGACTTGGTCTAGGGCTCTAGACCAAGGGGATAAGCAACAACAACACATTTTATCTGTTTTTACTAGTTATCTTTGGAAGATATTTTTCTATTATTAGTTCTGAAAATTCACCAACTGAGCTGGGTTTTAAAATTTGTCTCACTTATATACATTGTTTCTTTGCAGTATGTTTTTGATTTGCACCAATGTTTTTTATATTTTAAAAATTTGTATCTATGTATTNATTTATTAAATATTTTTTTTGAATAAAATCTTTTCTTTTTATATTTTAGGTTAGGTTTATCACCATCAAGTACTGTTTGGGTTGGAGCCTGGTGGATAGGCTTTGTGTTTGCAGCAGTATTAGGATTGCTTATTGCTATACCCGTTCTTGCTTTTCCTAAAACATTACCATGTAAGTTTTAAACTTAATTTTTTTTAAATTAAGGAGCAAAAATCAAATATTTCATTAGACATATTATATATATTGTAATATATGCATAATTTCTGTTCTGTTTGAAAACTAAATTAGTTTAGTTTTTAACTAAATTTGTTGTTTTAAAAGGAAAAACTTAATTTTATAGTTTTTTTTTAACAATCAAACTTGTTTAGTACCCGCACCTGCATTATCTATTTTTTAGGCTGCGAATAACAAGCAAAAACGGATTTGTGTTGTAAGATTGCATTAAAGTTTTAAATTCTCAAATCAAATTTAGAGTTGACAGTTAAGTTATTTTACTTTTTAATGAGTCAAAATTGAATTCAGTTCCAAATAGAATGAAATTGCTTTCCTGTAAAACAAGTTTGTCTTGTAATTCAATATTAAAACAATTTGTTGCAACAACAAAAAAACAAAAAACACATACAAATTACCTTCTATGATTTGTTTAGATGTATTTTAGGTGGCAATAATTTAGTTATAGGAATTTGTAATGAAATGTTTTGCACGGTATTTCCTTTATATTCATAAATAAATTATAAATTTTTAGCTACAGATAAAGTGAAAGCTGGTAAAATCAGTGAAATGCATCAAAAACTTCAGGAAAGTGATGCAGCTCGAGTAGATTTTGGATCCAGTTTTTCGGATTTACCTTCTTCATTGAAACTTTTGATTACAAACCCAACATTTGTATTCCTAAGTCTAGCTGGTGCAAGTGAAGGTATTATATGAATTTTTTTTATTTATTTTTTTAAGTAGTGTAGGTTTTTTTTTGTAATAGTTTTACTTTTTGATGATTTTAATTGTATGTGAATGTAATTAATAAAAATGAAACATTATTGCTAAAATTTCTTAGTCTCAAAAGTTTAGTTTCAAGGTATTACTCATTCAAGGGGTACATTGTAAGAAGTTTCTTTCAATAACATTAATATTAAAGTATAAAATTATTGTGCTCTGATTCATACTGTTACTTTTTCTTCATAAATCCACCCCATATATGGGTGTTTCTCACAAAACATGACAATTCAGTCCCTTGCTCCAAGATCTAATACTATAATACTAAAAGAACTTTTTTTTTTAAAAAATTAATAAGTTGCATTGCTGTTAACATTTTAAAATGACTTGGCACTAGCATTGACTGTTTTGTATGGTTAAAAAATTTAATTGAACTTCAAAATGTCATTTTCCTGGCATGTCCCAAACAATGTTTCCAATAATAACTAGCTTCAAAACTTCCCATAAATTTTTCAATATATAATTTTTTTTATCTCAACCAGTGTAAGCATTTCTAGAATATATGCAGAGGGTATTATTTACAAAAACTTCGTTTAAAAAAAAATTTTCTGTCAATAATTTGTTTGTCCCAAGAAAATCTGTCATTTTCCTGACTACTTTATTTAGTGGTTTATAACCAAAATAGATAGAGCCAGCAATCAATATCTTATGTTAATAGATTGATTAGATACCCTCCTATATGAACATGTCTTGTTGCATGAATAAAGAACCAATTTTCTGGTTCAAAATCTATTTCAAAAAATTTTTCAAGATGAGTAGGTTTTTGTGTTGTCATTTTCCTGGCTTCTTGAAATTATTAATAACATAAACTACATAGATTTATCTGAGTTATTTTAAGAAATCCTGTTGTTTTCGGCAGAATGTAAACGTCTTAGACCAAAATATTAAATTGAAGTAAAGTTATATGCTATAAAATGGCGATTTTGTCATTATCCTGGCTGTCATTTTCCTGGCTTATGAATTCCAAGACATTGAAGTGTTACCAGAAATTTTTTTTAACTGCTAATACTGTAAGGAGGAAAAACAAATATTAACCTAATACCAAGTTTATGTATGATTGTAATATGGTTGTATGAAATCAAAGTTATTTATTTATTTAATGATTGATTATTATACCCAATTTTATTCTATACATATCAGCAACAAAAAATTTGATTCTTTCTACAGTGGATAAAAAGAATTAATTTAAGCAATTTATAGTCCATCTAACATGAAGGCTTAAGTTGAGTTACTTACTATTAACTTAAACAGACTGTTTTTTAAACTTCTAAGCTAATATGTCATTTTCCTGGCATTCAAGATTTGGTGAATTTCTATTTTATTTTTTCTCTCGAGCAAATGTCAATAACTACACTGCTGTCTGAAAGATATTAATAAATGTAACTAAAAAAGTATACAAAAAAATTTTTTAGATTATTTTGAAGATTTTAAATTTGAAGAAATTTTTTGGTCCGAAATGTCATGTTTAAAAGGAATCGCCCATATATATTTGTATTTGATACAAGTGTATAATGCTTTTTACTAACAGAGATTAAATTCTGTTTTTTTCCCCTGGTATAAAATATACTCTAGTACACAGTGCCATGTATGCACTTTACGAAATATACTCTATTGCAAAATGTTGTTATGTATTTCAATATATATGTACTATATTCTACACTTTTGCATAAATTTTAAACATTTGAAAACAATGCTTTACAGATTTGTGTCTAATAAATATTAGCCCATGTATGGATTTACATTACAAACTCAGAATATCAGAAATTTTGCATTTTAATTGATGTTATCTAATGTTGCTTACGGAAGTCTTTACAAATATGTTTCTTTTTTCTTTTTATATATATTTTTTGTGCTCATTTATGTTTAATTTGAATATATCTGTTTAGGTATTTTACTTGCTGGTCTAGCAACATTCTTGCCTAAATTAATTGAATCACAATTCAGTTACCAAGCTAGTTTTGCTGCTTTTATTGTTGGTAAGTTAATAAAAAAAAAAATTTTGTCCAAATTATTTTCCACACCTTATAATTTGATTATGACTCTGTATGTACGTTATAGTTGTACCTTGATTGTTCATAGCTTTTTAGTCTGAATACTTCGATGAACTGAAGTGGATTCCAAAGGTCCCCTCCCCCCCACACACATTTGCTTTTCTTCTCTCTATTTCAATTATATGCTATCATAATGCAACACAGGGCCTTCAAAATAAAAATTGCTTTTTGTATTGTATGGCTACATAAAATTAAACAAATACAGATTTTATTAGTTTGAAGTTGATTGCTTTAGTTTTGCTAATTTTGGCCATAATTTGTAATTTTAGATATTCATGGTACATAGTGTTTTTAAAGAGTGCTTAAAGGTGCTTATTTTCGATTTTCGTTATTTAAAAGCCCTTAAAGGTGCTTTTTTCATTGGATGTTTTTAAAAAGTGCTTCATTTTCCCTTTTCAAAAATGATAATTTTTCATTACCATATTGATTTTCGCCATGTATTATGCAAAAGCGTGCTTCTTACATCGTTCAATTCAAAGTTTTTCTCAATTCATTTCGGCGTACCGTCGGTCCGTAGCGTGTGAAAGCTCCAATCATTTTACACGTTTGATGGAATACTTGCAAGTCTGCGTGTGCGTCGACTGAGCTGGGTTCTATGAGATTATTGCACTCTCATGTGCAACTCTGCTGCATTTTGAAAGATATTCTCAATTTCAGGCTTCATTTTCCACCTTCTGATATCGAACCGAAAAAAAAATTTCTATCATTTTATAATGGCTAATATAATCAAGAAAGAGAATCACAGCAGCAAATAGGTGCCTTTATGGATTAAGAAAGTTTTTAAGATCAAATGTAATCAAGAGAAAAACAAAGCTGTTATTATTTAAAGGCCTCATTAGGTCAGTTTTAACATATGCTTGTGAAACATGGAAATTGACTCGTGCAGATGAGGAAATGCTGAGCATATTTGAGAGGAAGATATTACGGTGCATTTTTGGAGGAATTAATAAAAACGGTCAGTGGTTAAGAAGATCAAATTTAGAACTTTATCGATCATATAATGAACCAGACATCATAAGATTCATTAAGGTCCAAAAGATAAAATGGGCAGGCCACTTAGTAAGAATGGAAGAAGACCGTATTGTGAAAAAGATTTTTGATGCCCGGCCGACAGGAACACGTAGAAGGGGCAGGCCAAATCTCAGATGGCTAGATACCCTGGAGAAAGATTTATCCATATTAAAAATAAAGAATTGGAAGCCCATTGCCAAAGGAAGGACAGCTTGGAAAAAACTACTGGAGAAGGCCAAGGCCCATCCTGGGCTGTCGAGCCAATGAGGAAGGAAGGAATATAATCAAGAAACGAGTTCTTTGTCAGAAACTAGTTATTTTATTATGATCATGTCAAGTCTTTGAAAATTATTTTGCATTTTATTAATGTATATAGTGCTTAAAAATATTTTTTGAGTGCTTAAAAAGTACTTAAAAGGTGCTTATTTTTTGTTGAAAAATTTGGCCACCCTGTTATTTTATCTCTCTCTGTAAATATAAGTTGATATATATGTGTGTGTATATATACTACCCATTAGTGTGGTTCAACTATTATAACGACTGCTACCTGAAGTCCAGTTTGCTGTTCCATAAAAACAATATTATTTTAACCCATAGAATGTTGAAACTGAACCATTCATTTCAATAAAGCAATATTAAACAATACTTTCATTTTATTGACTTAAAAAACTGTATATTAATCAGTTTCATAATTCTGTGTAAAATGTAGCATGTTTTTGCCAAATTGAATACAGTATTCATGAAATATAACTAAACATTTACACAAATTTTATCTAGTCACAATATGGTACCCTCACTTTATTTCTCTCATTCTTGTTTGGACCACGGGCCACTTTATCAAGCATAAACTGTAGAATATAAATTTGAATAACTTAAATTTTTAATTAGAAAATCTTTTTGAAATCATGAGCCATAATGTTTAGATTAGGAAGCAAGTAGCAAAAAACGGTTCAGAAATTTTTGTTTTATTTTGAATTTCATACTTTTTGTGTTCTAACATATTACTTTTTAGGTAACAAAGTTTTATTAAAATGTGCAACAACAAAAAAAGGAAGAAAAATGCATTATAGCATAAATGCAAGTGGTTTGATGCGGAAAGTTTGAGAACCTCTTATTTAAAGTGAAATTTTTCAAAGCAAATTAGCTTTGCAATCTTAATCTCCAACTTTTTATTTCATAATTTTATAAAACATAAAATCAATAACATAAAAATTAATAATGTTCATGCATATTTTTTAAGTTAGTAAACTGTAGTTAGACATAAAAGATATATTTTTTTACTGTCATTTATTACTTTAGGTTCGGTGACAATACCCGGTGCTGGAGGTGGAAATCTTCTTGGAGGTTACCTTGTTAAGAGATTTAAAATGAAGTGTGCCAGTATCATTAGGATGTGTATTGCATTTTGTCTGATCTGCTTAGCTTTCTCTTTCATATTTATTCTGCATTGCCCAGATTCCAAATTTGCTGGAGTAAATGTCAATATTTCAGATGAGTAAGTTGCATTTCTTAGTACATTAGATTGTGTTGTATTAAATTGTTTTTGTGTAATTTTATTCTTCTAAGAGAGCATTCAGTGTTTTCTCAAACTAAAAACTTTAATCTGCTGGGTTTCATGCTAACAAAAAATCATTTTTTTTTCTATCTTTGAGAACACATTGGAGAGAGAATAGTCTAATTTATCACAAGTTTGTCTTGTGTTTCATTATTCAGAGGGATTATCTGTACATTTTCAGTCACTAGAATAGATTACTGTAAAAAAACGAAAAATTACATTGACATAGGTGAATTGTAAAATCTGGTTCAGGCATTGTAAAATCTGGTTCAGGCATATTTTATTAGATCTTTATAATGCAAACCTTGAAATGCAAGGCTTTGTGCTTTATAGAATTTTGTGTTGTATCATTTCACACATTTATGAACTTACTTATTAATATCTATCAATCTTAAAATGGTTTTGAATAATTTTTACATACAAATGCTTAACTGAAAAATATTCTCTTAAGTATTTATTATTTAAAGAAAAAAGTTAACATTTTCTAGACCTCTAGAACTGGTAAAGGTAATAATAATAATAATAAATAAAATTTTTTTTAATTTTTTTGCCCTGTCTAGATTATTGAAAGTGTAACATCTTAGTAAATAGTTAAACAAATAATGTTAATAGTTCTGGCTTAGTTCCAGAAATTTCTTAATTGTTATTTTCATTGTTTACACAAATAATAATAATGTTGTTTATAGGGCATAGAGTTTTATAGAGTTGTATTGTATAGATACTGTTTAACTGAACCTAAAATACATTTTTTATGTTCGCAGATTTTGACAAAAATTAAACTTTGTTTACTATTTAGATTGATAAAGTATAAATATACTGCATAAAAATTTTATCGCAATTTTTTGTATATATTTTGAAAATTTGTGTCAAAATTTTGAACAGAAATATGTTTCAATTTCCCTCCTTATATGTAACATCGAAAAGATAATTTTCTGCCATAGATTTATTTCTTTAAGTCTACTTTTTCAAAAAAATTAATTAGTAATTTAGTTGATGAACTTCTGAAAATTGCTTCACAATAATTAAATTTCCAAAATTTTTTTTGGAAAAGATAAATAACTTTTTTTGAGGGGGGAATGAGTTGCTTTTGAATTTTCGGTACTATTCTATCTCTAAAGCATAAACTGTTCAAAAAGAAAATTCCTGCTGAACAACTTTATATCTAGAGCTAAACTGTATATGCATTTACTTCCCTGTTAACTGTTACTTCCCTGCAGATTAGTTTATGTTCATGCACTGATAGAATTTTTTATGCGGTAATAATCAATGTGAATAATTTTTGTTTCAATTATATATTTAATTTAATATTTAATTAATTCCTTTCTATTTTATGAGGAGACAGCTGAGGGCTCTATCCCCTGAGTCACCAGGACTCTTTACATAATTGAAAGGTAATTTTCCATTGCGTAAAGAGCCGTGGGTTCTCAGGGGATAAAGTGATGGCTGGTTGATATGAATTCTGCACCTCGCTTGCATTGACCACAGTGATAACGAAAAATATCCTCAGTGGTAGACAGATCATGGGTTAGAGTCCCCTTGCCGTCAGGCTAACCATGGGAGGTTTTCCTCTCCATGTAACGCAAATGCGAGTTAGTTCCATCAAAAAGTCCTCCATGAAGGCTAGTTTGTCATAATGCTTGATGCAGAAGTTCTCTTGTCTTCTAGGTTGGGTTCAAAATTGCAAAGGCTACGGAATTGAATATTGGTAGTCGTAAACCCAACAAAATTGGATCAGATGTTCAAAGATGGTTTTAAAATATAATATATTGCACTAAGTTTTGCATAATTTTAAATTGATTTCAATTTAACTGGTTATTTTTGATGGTACTCGCAGATTATTTGTCGATATCATAATTCTCATTGCAGAACGTAAGATATAATTCTGTTTTTAGATGCTCTATGATCTTGTTTCTGATTTTGAATATTCAATTTCAACCATTAATTGTACTTATATATTACATATTTTTGAAATAAATTATTTATTTTACAGAACCATGGGATCAAAATTTTTGTCTGATTGCAATTCTGACTGTACTTGTTCGGATCATAACTATGATCCAATTTGTGGTGCAGATAACACAATTTACTTTTCTCCTTGTTTTGCTGGCTGTCAAACGGTTTATCAAGAAAATGAAAGAAAGGTAATTTTTCTTTAAGTGCTTGCCCATTTTTCTTTATTAAGTTACGACTGGACTTTTAGATTCAAGATTTAATAATTATTCAGAATTTTTTCACTATAATTTGGTATTATATTTTTGACTCACATACCTTAGTGGACTATTATAGCTTTTTGACTATCGGGGCTTTGCTCATATTGCTAGTCAAGAGCTGAGGTTGTCAATTTGATCCTGACATAACGACTTGAGAATCAGCCTGAATTTCCATCAAGTGATTGAGTGACTCAGGGATGTGATTCTTCTGCGGATCCGCTGATTTCCACTTTTTTCAGATTTTTCCATATCTTCCGCTCTTTTTTCATAAATTTCGGCGCGGAAAAAAATTTTCTGCAGTAAATGACATTTTGTTGAAAAAATTTTTTCTTCCGCGGAGCGAAAGTATTGAAGCCCCCAATAAACCTTTCTTCACATGTCAATCTGCTGGCTGGGGTAAAAGTGGTTGACCTTGGTAAAACAATGCCTTCTCCTACTCCACTACTCTCTTATCTTTTCAGGGATGAAAGACTTTTTTAAAATTTCCGACCATGTTCCAAAAACTTTTGGGGAGTCGAACGAACGATATAGTCGGACTTGCGACGAACTCCCCCCCCCCCCGCNACCCCCCCCCCCCCCCTGCAGTGGCCTCCTGAGAAAATGATCTTCAGAAGAAAATGGGTAGAATTTCGGCATGTACGCAGTTGCCTTGACAACCCCGACTTCCGCTATAGTTTGGAAGGAAAAAAAATTATGTCTTAAGCAGTTTCGTTTCGGCCGCTGATATTTGATTTCTTTTGATTGGCTGATTTACAGAATTTTAAATGTTAGGAACTGGGCCAGAATCTGCTAAAATTGCGATTCTTGTTTAGATGATTTTTATATAAATCATCGATTTTCGTATTTTACTGATTTATAAGTTACTTGTTGAGATTCGTTTTTACTATATGTAAATAAAAATATATGTAAAAATAACTTTTAGCAAGGCTTTTTTTCTTGTTTTTTTAATCTTTGTTAAGGTCTCTTTTTTTAATTCTTTTTTTGTCTTTTTTTTAATGTTATATATAAGCTGAACATATTTAGAAATACTATAAATTTTGATGAAATAAATGTAAAATTGTCTTCATGTCGCATTCCTTTATGAGGGACATTTCATAAAGAATTTTCCTAACATAAAAGTTACTCAATATATTATTCAATCGAGTTTGAAATTTGAAATGTAGTGTTTACAATCAAGTTTAGCATGAATAGTTCGCTTTCTATTTTGTTACTTTTCAGAATGAGGAAACATCCTAATCAAAATTAATGTACTATTCGTACATTTTAAATATTTGTTAATAAAAAAAAGTTTATTTCTTTTGTAGTTAGTGTGTAAGTTTAAGATGTTTTTTTTCTTTTTGTTAAAATTTTAAATTGTTTCTACATTATCTGCTCATTCTAATTTTAGGCCTATGGATCTTGTTCGTGCATTGAACATGGAGGGATGAATATGACATTTCGTGGAACAGAATATGTTGTCCAAGCAACTCGGGAGAAATGTGATAATAACTGTACTCATGGTCCATTATTTCTGGGTGTTATATTTCTTTGTATGTTCTTCACATTTTTGGTCAGCATGCCTTCTTTGTCAGCCACTTTACGGTGAGAAAGTTTTCTGATTTAAATTTAAATACTTTGAATTATTCAAGTTAAGTTTTTTTTTCAAAAAGTTTTTAAACTCAGAAATGATTGATTGTGCTCTGGAAAAAATCTGTATTTCCGGATTTTTCGCTAACCGCGATCCAGAAGTTTCAAGAAATCCTCAATTACTTTTATGCATTAAAATTCTTATATATTTTATTTAAAAGTATTAGAGCTAAAATTTATACTTGGCATCTCTTTTATATGGAAATATTTTTTTCTTCTGGTAGAATAATAAATGTGATTAGAGATAAAAGTAAACTTATACCTATTTATTCATTTAAATTATGCTGCATATAATTTATTTAGAATTTCATGTTTTAAAAAAGGTCAATGATTTAAATTTATTAGATTATTAATTTTTTGAAATGCGTCATTAGTGATTTTACTCGATACATTTTCAGGGTTTTTGAGTTGGGCTCACAATCACTCCTTTAAACTTTTCAGACATATTCAAGCACCCTGCCTGACAAGGTGACAAAAAACTGGTCTTTTTTGCCCCTTAATTAATCTGGCCGAATTTCGATAAGAAAAACTTCCTCTGTAGCTTTTCTTTTTATCTAATTTCTTATTATTTACATTTAACATACATGCTTTTAAATTTACTTTATTTTAAAGACTGTTAAAAAAAAACGTTGGAAAATAAATATATAAAATATTTTATTTAGAACTAAGCATTACATGTTAAATATTGCAAAAGAAAATAAATAAATAATAGTTTTTAAAGGACATTGTTGATTTTCAGAATATTTCTATTTTAAAAAGAAAAAAAAAACTTCTATTTACTGCTATTTAAACTATTTACTACTACTAAATATTTGATAAGTAAAATGAATGTGTTTAAAAATTTTACCGGGATTAAATATGCAAATACTTTAGACCTTAAAAAAAATTATCCTTAGTTTTTTTTAAAATAAAATATTAGTATTTTTTTAATAGATGTTAAACTTCTTTATTATTGAAGGAGGAATGGGATATAAAACAAATTAAGTCGAAAAACTAGTAAAAATGCATAATTTTAATGAGTATAAAGAATTGTATTGCATCTCCAAGTCATCCCAGCTGTGCTTTAAATTGATAATTAATGTTCACAATTAACCAAAAATTGTGCCAAATGTTCTGCAAATCATTAATTCTCTATAAAACTGTATTATATTTTTTTTTCAAAAACAGTAAAGTTGGTAATTTTTGTTAACTTGATATTATTTATATGTTTATGCTGCAACAAAAAAGTAATTTTTTAATATTACCAGTACTTTGGTTACTTTTGAGGACTTTCAGCATGATTTACTTTTTTTGCAGAATCATGCTGATAAAAGGAAGTGAAATCAACTTGCATTTGTCTTTAATAATTAAGTAAAACTAATAGCTTAATGCAGTAATATTAAAATTATTTATTATTATGAACTAAATGAATGCTTTGTTATAAGTATATACTTTATTAATCATAAAACTTTGTAAAATATATAAATATAACATGTAAGTACTAGTTTAATCTTCTCGTGACCTGCGAATTGTTAGTTTTAAATTCAGTTAGTAATATTTGTGTCACAAATATATATATTTTTTCTATGTTGTAGATGTGTTGCTGAGTCGCAAAAATCATTTGGCTTGGGTATACAGTGGATGGCTGTTCGACTTCTTGGTATGTTTCATTTTTGCTGTAATTTTGTTAGTTTTAATGAAATACATTGCATGTAAAGTATCATCAGTTGCCACTTCCTTTTCAATTTTTTCTGTCTCTCAAGTTCAAATTTTGTACAAATCTTTTCATAGGCTTCTTAGAGTAGTTATGTTTTCTAAAAATTATGTTCTAAAACCCCTTTTAAAATTTTGTATTCCTGAAAATTGATATATTTATGAGAAACCTACAAAGTAATGCCTAATTTACTTCTGAAGCACCTTAACACATGTCGGTATGCATAAAGAAAATTCCGCATTTCATAGTCTCACCTGTTGCTAATTAATGAAATTTGTTTATTGCAGTTAATAATTAATTAGCAAAAAATGCTGGCATTTGGCAAGTGATGGTGCGAGTAACACTGAGCAGATATGTGTGAATACTGACAATGAGTCGCTAGAATTTGTTTTTATATTTTTAAATTGTAATCTTGGAGCTGCGGTGGCCCAGGGGATATTGTTCACCTTCCAATGAGGTAAACCAGGTTCGAATCCCAGCAGTGACTTGTTGATGCAATCTCTAGTTCTTGCTCGTACCGACCACAGTGCTGATGTAAAATATCCTTGGTGATAACAGATCATGGGTCAGAATCCCTTTGCAGTTGTACTAACCGTAGGAGGGTTTTGTAATTTCCCTCTCCAAATGTGGGTTAGTTCCATCAAAAAGTCTTCCTTGAAGGCTAGTTTATCCCAATGCTTGTTCCAGAAGCTCACTTGTCTTTTGGGTTGGATTCAAAATTACAAGGCTACAGAGGTTAGGCATCAATATTCATAAACTCAGAATTGGGTGGGCTGTTCAACGCTGGTTATTAAATAAAATAAAATTGTAATCCTAACTTTGCAAAACTGACTCTAAAGTTTCTTTGATAAATATTATCCCCAGGTTATATTTAGTTATTCCTGTTTAATATATCATTTTTATGAGCATGTCCCTTATTTATAAAATTTCAACACGTGTCAAAGTGTCTTAAATATTTATAGGTACAATCCCTGCTCCCATATTTTTTGGATGGTTAATCGACAAAAGCTGTATTCTGTGGCAGGACTCCTGCGATAATGACAAAGGCTCTTGCTTGTTCTACAATAATGAAAAAATGAGCTCCAACATCCTGAGTATTGTTTGCCTGGTGAAAATTCTTTCTTGCATCTTATTTTCGATGGCATGGTACACTTACCGTCCACCAGACACTTCAAGAACTGTAGCCAGCGATTCTGCCTGCGAACCCAACTCACCCCAACAGTCTCAGTCCATTTCGAAGAACATTGCTAACGAAGAGCAGTGCGTTGGAATCAGGTTTGCTCCTTATCAAAATGAGGCTTTTACTTCATGTGATGCACATACCAGTAGTGTACTCTGAGATACTTAGAACACAAAGTATTGTGTTAGCCAAATTATAATTTTATTTGTTTATCGAATTTTATGTAATGTCTCGTTAGGCTCACCATTCCTCTTATTATTTAAAGATAGCAAGTTTGACTATGATCCCAATTTTTTAGAATCCTCTCAGTCCATATTGAAGAACTTAGCTGATTAAGAACAGTGTATTGATAGAGTTTGACCCTTATCGGAATACGGCTTTTACTTTCTGTGATTCATATATCAGAGGTGTACTTTGAGGGTCTTATTAATTTTGATTAACTCCCGCCAAATTATAAGTTTATTGCATTTCATGTAATTGTCTTGTTAGGCTTGTAGTCTGTCTTATTCTTTAAAGATTACAAAGTTTCTTTTCACTTCATATATGAGATTGCAAACAGGAGTAACTTTGTTTTTAGTGAGCTTTTATCTTTTTACTGTGCATTTCACTTTTTTTGTAGCTAGTTAAATGCACGTTTTTAATTTTTGTAGCACTGTGTAAACTTTTTGTGACTGCATTTATTTTTCCTTTTATTCTTCATTTTTTTAAAAGACAAACCGTCCACAAAATATTTATTTTAACTGCCTGATGAGTTCAAGTAGAATTTAAATTTGAAAATGTCTTAAAATTGTTGCATAAATCTTTGTGATACAACTAGAAAAGTTAATAAAGATTTTTAAAAAAAACATAAAATTTGTAAAAAGTGCACTTAATTAGAGATGGACTTTTGATATTTAAATAATATAAAGAAAATTATTTCAATGTTCTTAAAAGCGTTAAGAATTTATTAAAAAGTGTTAAATATATTCCAAGTTTTTGTGTGTCCAAAAATTTTTTTTAAAATATCTCTTGAAAGGGAAGAAAAATAATTATAACCATAAGGTATCAAATATATTAGAATTTTTGCGAATTGATATTTCTATTGAGCTTACGATTTTCAATTTTGTGTTGCTGATGATTTTCTTATAAGTTTCAAAATGTATTAAGAACTTTTTTTTTCCAGTTTATTTAATGTGAATAATGTACAAACATTGCCTGGGTGATAGGACAAAATACGACCATTTCTATTGGTCAAAATAATAAGGCTACTTTTATTTATTTGTAAATATTATTGATGTGATACAAAGTGAAATATATTTGAGAGAATTTAAATCCATACTTTCTATAGAGATACTCTTATATTTTCTATGTAGTTTGAATGTATTTTTGTATCAAAGGTAAAAGGCCCTATATCTATTTTGTAACTAAAATTAAGGTTTTACCATTTCATTTTTCAGAGGTATAAACTATTGTAAGAGTCTGTTGTAAAAATCACTATATCGCAATCAAAAGCATAAAAGAATAATTCTACGGGTGTTCCTGCAAAAATTTAATATTTGTGACAGTGCCTTTTACCTTTAATATGCAGATGTATTATTTGCATGAATAAGAGCACATACTGCATTTGATTTGTAATTTTAATTTATTTTTCTCATCACATTATTAGGTGTTCACTTGTATTTTTTTCATTTGATTTTAACTAGTTGTTACTCAAATGTAATTTTATCTGAATTGTAGATTTTATGACGTTTGTTTTAAATAGTCTATTTCACTAAATAGAAAATCTTCAAGAGTCTGAACGTCACTAATTATAATTGTATATATATAATATGACATGGATGAACTTTTTAAGCATATACTTGGTGAAATTTTATTGCTCTAAATGTTAAGCTATTTAAAGTTGTCATTGTTATATTACCAAGTTCAAGTAAATTAGAAACATAATTATGAATTAGATACATATGTCATTAGATACATATTATGAATTATAGTATTTTTGTGCCACCCTATATAATAAAATGTTCATTTTTTAAATTTGATTTCTAATTATTTAAAATAGATCTTAAGAAATATAATACAATACCCTTACAAGACTAATTTTGATTGTTCTAAAGCAACTCAAGTCTCCAGGAAATATTTTAGTCATATTTAATTAAACAATATTTATTTTGGTAAATGACATTTTTGTGTCAGTTTCCAATTGTATATGGCAGCTAAAATCCACTTCTGGCGTCTTGGAATCAAATCATATCACAAAGTTGGAATGATTTAATAGAACATTGCTCACTATCATGATTTTTTTCTCTTTCATATATCCGAACCACATTGCAGAAATTTTTGCTTCTATTTGATATGAGTTATACGTCAACTCCAGATTTGAGACATCTATTCTTTCTGCTTTTAGGCGGAATTTCGCTTTTTCGAGTTCTTTCCCCTCCCAAAAAGACTCCCTTTTCTTCTATGTAAACATGATTTAAAATTAGTCATCGCTTTACATATTCTCACTTTTTTAAAAAAAATTCGGCATTGCGATTTGAATTCACGTTATTTAATAGTACACATTGCAATATTTATTCACGCAGTTTAAAAATCGCACACTGATATTTATATTCTCACAATTTAAATATAAAATCGCACCTCTTTATATTTTATTAAAACGTTGGTAATATTCTGCGGATATATTCTTCCACGAATACCTGATATTTTTATAATGTTTAAAAAAAAAGTGTTATCTGCATAACATTCACCAAACTCATCCCCTGGATACAGTAATTAGAATTTATAAGGAAAATTATACAAGTCTAAAGAATCTATGCCTTTAATATATCTGCTAAACATAAATTTGCCCGTCCTAAGAAATTTGATTATAAAAAATTCTGGTGAAAGAGGACATAATCCATATATTTAGCTGTTATCTATAATTTTGAATAAGTAATATAAAAGAAAATCTANGCCACCCTATATAATAAAATGTTCATTTTTTAAATTTGATTTCTAATTATTTAAAATAGTCTTGTTAGGATATTGTATTTATCTTTCTTAAGATCTAATTTTGATAGTTCTAAAACAACTCAAGTCTGCTAAAGTACTCAGTAGATGAAGATAATCTCATTTCTCCAGGAAATATTTCAGTCAGCAAAATAAATATTGTTTAGTTAAATATAAGTTTTTAAATTTAGTTGATTTCAGTGGATGAAGGCACTTAAATGACATTTTTGTGTCAGTTTCCAACTGTATATGGCAGCTAAAATCCACTTCTGGCATCATTGGGGAATTTGTTGGAATGAGTATTTGAAAGCATCTTGGAATCAAACCATAGCACAAAGTTGGAATGATTTTATAGAACATTGCTCACTATCTATGATTTTTTTTCCTTCTATTTGATATGAGTTATACGTCACTCCAGATTTGAGACATCTATTCATTCACGGGAGTTCTTTCCACTCCCAAAAAGACTCCCTTTTCTTCTATGTAAACATGATTTAAAATTAGTCATCGCTATACATATTCTCACATTTTTAAAAAAAAAAAATTCGGCATTGCTATTTGAATTCACGTTATTTAATAGTACACGTGACAATATTTATTCACACAGTTTAAAAATGATCTGTTCTCATGCTATTTAAAAATCACACACTGAAATTTATATTCTCACAATTTAAATATAAAATCGCACCTCTTTATATTTTATTAAAACGTTGGTAATATTCTGCGGATATATTCTACCACGAATACCTGGTATTTTTATAATGTTTAAAAAAAAATGTGTTATCTGCATAACATTTTCAGCTTTTTCACCGAACTCATCCCTGGATACAGTAATTGGAGTTTATAAGGAAAATTATAAGAATCTATGCCTTTAATATATCTGCTAAACATAATTGATTATAAAAAATTCTGGTGTAATAGGACATAATCCATATAGTTAGCTGTTACCTATAATTTTCAATAAGTAATATAACGCAAAATCATAGGAAATAAAATATTTATTATTGACAGTCGAAGATAAAACTTAATGAAATAAGAACACATTTTAGAACTTAGACAAAAAAAAATCTTGTCAATTTTTCTCTCAGAAAAATATTTATAAATATACATTACATAAAAAAGAGAGCTGCATGGAAGAAAAATGTAGAGGTAAAAGCAAATGACAATGCATAAATCTTAATATACATGATTTTAAATACCTATGTTTAGACAAAGAAGTTATTAAATCACCATTTGAAAATTAATGTTTCTTTTAACTAATTAATAATTTTCTCACTTTTCATCACACTATTGTTCCATTTGGCACTTGGGAACCAAACTGTCCAATTTATTCTTCATCAAAAATAAATTCTCGATTTAGGAATGTTAGACTTTTTAAAAATAGTCTCACTTGATCAAATCAACGTTCCTTTTTCAAGAAAAATTTCTTAGAGAGAGATTCATTTCTACTTTGTATCTTTAACACACCAATCCAAAAGTTCAAACAAATGTTTGTTCGTGCACTTGAACACTTTTGATTTTTGTCTTTACAGTTCGTTCAGAATATCTGACTTGCTACTTTGATTGGTTATCTTGTACAATATATTGTCATTTTTATGAGTGTAAAAGCACTGCTTTCTTTTTTAAATAGTGTCACTTGTCTACGTGACGTGATAAGGTTAAATCATGCGGGGCGTCTCCGTTTGTAACACCTCTATGCTTTTGTTCTATGTTAATGTACTGACGAATCAGCCTTGATACTTCATGAGCCTGAAAGAAAAAAATTACAATACATAATATAATACTACGACCTTGGAACAAACTTGGAGGGACAGATTAAATTTAGGTAGGGTATTTTTTTCATAGAAATGGCGCATAGTTAAGTGTAGTTTTTTGAGTTCCTGCTTTAAGGAAAAATATGTTGATTTACAAAATTAACTCTAAGTACTTCAATGCAGTAATACTTCACAATAAATATTCAAAATTACAATCACCAATGGTGATGCAGGGTTTTTCACTGTGCATAATTCACGGTCCAAATGGCATTTTTTGATGCATGGGACTGCAACTCAGCACTGCATTGCCAGCCAATCACAGCTGCAGTTTATATTTCTGTAAGTGTTTGAACATTTGAAGCACTTCCCGGCAATTCTTTAGGTTTACGCGTTTTTCCTCTTCTGTTATTATTTTTTTTTTGCATTCATGCCTTAGCACATCATTTTAGAATCTACATACCTATACAAAAAGTACAACTTTTCTATATAATAAACTATCCCTTCAAGTTTGTCCGAAGATTGTGGAATCATTCTATATATAAAAATCTTAGAGGACTGTAATGATAAGTCACATTCTTAACTCGATCAGAAAGCGTTTTAGATGAAAAACACCATTATTTGCATGTTGGCAATAAAATTCCAGAAACAGTTTAAAGTTTCTGGAATTTACGTTGGAAAAAATTATTTCCTCAAGCCAGTCATTTAATTCTATGTTTCTCTTCAACATTTTTTTTAACTTAAGTATTTTAAAACATCCATTTAAAAAATTGTTTTTTTTTTGTAAAGGTTTGCAACTTGGGGAACGTCAATTTAAAAAAAAAAAAATTTATGAACATCCTTAAGATACAGCCAAATTACTCAAATTCTACCTCGAGGAAGTGTTTTGTATCTTAGTGTTGGAGTTTATAATACAATAAACATAAAAAGACCATTTTTTTTATAAATTTAAAATCAAAAAAATACCACAGTTAAAAAGTCATAAGGTTTAAGATAAAATTCCATTTTTGACACTAATAAGCCGATACCAAAACACGACTAGTTACAGCAGAATCTATGAATAAAAATTCAGCACAACTTAAACACCACACGCAGAATACATATTTGATGTTTGTGCCATTAAACTATCATTAACATAGTTCATGGATATTTATGTTTTCGATCTATTTCGGTTTTCATCAAAATAATTTTTTTTTACAAACTAAAAAAGTTTCATAATTTTGAATGTAATTTTTGCCTCAAGACTATATAAAATTCCAAATTTAAGGCTCAACTAAGAGTTCAGATTTTAGTTTTTGCATTAAAAAAGAAAAGCTAACAAATTATACAATGATTTAGAATTGAGAATCATAAGACCTGCGTGTTACATTACATTAATATCTTTTTCATAAAAACTTATATACAGTTAATGTTTAGAGTGTACAGGGATAAAAGGTTGTCGATGCATTTAATTTTTACTTCACTTACCTGGTCAGTCTGGATTCGTGTTATTTTCTGTACCATCAGGTTACCACACTTCATGTCTAAGAACAAAGTGCCATCTTCCGCCCTTACTTTTCTTGTTGAAATGACTTCTGAAAAGGGATATTTCCACACGGTTTCCTGCAATATGAAGAGTACAATATTATTCAAAAGAAGAGAACCTCTAACAATTCCGTTTAATATTGCCACCTTAAATATATTGAATTTGCTTTCTTTACATGTTCATGCCGCCATAAGAATTTTTAAACAAATATAAACTTATTTAATGCATGGCACCCCATAGCTGGCAATACAATATGTTACACAATCACTGCTCTTAATATATATTTTTAGAATTGCGTATTTGAAAATTTTTACTTGTGTAAAGAACACTATATAAATAGTGATAGCCAACCTGCGGTAGGGATGCCACGCAAAGACTTTAAAAATTAAAATATGTGTAAAATGATGCAGTCGGACCGAGCAGGAAAACAGACACAGGATTTTAATGAAAGCAAAATTAGTTTATTTGATCATTCTCAAATGGATGACGAGCGAAAAGTGAAGTTAACTCCATCGACGATCAGTCTTTCTGGTAGGGAAAATCTTGCAAAAAAAAGTCCGAAAATGTCTCTATTTAGGAAAAAGAGGGAAATCTTAGAAATTACTATTGGTTTATGAAATAGGTTGAGTGATTCCCGCGAAGATTAAAGGGAAAAATGTCTTCTCTTATAATTATGCCTACTTGAGCCAAAAATAGATTTAGGAACAGGATGTGGCTTTTTAAAAGTATGAGTAAGTGTTTCGATTTGAATAATTAATTAGGATGAAGTTTTATAGCAGAGATAATGACATAAAAAGATCCGGGTTACTGTTTCCGGTGTATTTTAAAGCTATTTGGCACACAACGTGATCATCGTGTTTTGAGATTCTTGCATACGTGGTATTTGATTAATTATTACTTTTTTTTTACAATGCTAACAATACTTGTGTTTACAATGCTAAAGGTGCTAACACTAACGCGAGATGGTGCACAGCTTGCAACAAGAACAAACAGTAATAAAGAAATGGAAAGAGGCCAAATCAGGACTGCCAAACAAGCGAGTTATTCAAAATCTATCAACCATGTCACCTTTTTTAACAATATATCTATAAATAACTAAAACAAATTTTCACTTCAAACTCACCAAAATTACTTAATAACATTAATATCTCATGAAATACGGCAAATTTGAGCTCAGAAATTATCTAACTTATTTCTTTTATTGAAAACAAAATTATCCGTTTGAAAATATCTCCTGGCAGAATAAGCAGTAGCAAACTTTCTAACCGGAACTAGAGCAGGTACTGAGCTCTAGATTGTTATTGTTTACATTGATATTGAAAACACCATCCATACAGATATATATACCATAACAGACATTACAAAATTTCGAATGTTGAAATAGCGGTTTGTAAAATAAGGAAAATTTTTAAATAGTAGTTGCTGAAATTGTTAAGAAAAATATGGGTAGTTTGAATACTACTTACATGAGTGACTACTTCCAAGAAATGGACACCCTCCTTATTAAGAGCTAGAATGTGATCAACAGGTAAAGAGTCTCCTCTTATCCACTGTTAAGAAAAATTTTGCACTGTTATATATATTATCTGATTTGTTAAAAACAATAAGCTTTCACGATTAATGTACTAAAAATTGTGTATGAAATACTAAAATTTTTTTTTTTTAAATTTAGTCTTAACAAATTTTGTAGTTTATAAAAAGAATAATTTTTTTTTATCAATAAAGCTCTCAGATGAAAACATGCATTTGAATGAAATTTAAAAATAAGAAAATAGTTGTAAAATATGTTACAAACATGAATAAGAGATATGAGAAAAGATGTAAAATTGTTAATTACCTTGACAATAAAGAAACAGGAACCAAATAGTGGCCATTTTTGCAGGATGTCTAGAAAATAAAGTTATAACTTAGGGTTTTTGGTAACATTAAATAAAAACATTTTTTTAAAAATTGGTTTTAATAGTAATTGCGAAATTTTACCAAAAATAAATAAAACATAGATTAAAATGCAAAAATCTATTTGTAAAAATTTATAATTCTGACTGAATTCGTAAAAAAAAAAAAATTAAGTTAAACAAAGTATTTTTAAAGAAGTAAACAAAATTTAAAAAAAAAAAAAATTAGATTCACAGATACATAATTCAAACACCACATGTTTGAATTTAAAAATTCTAAAACATTTCCTTGAATAACATTGAATCTGTAAAACAAAACATTTTTTAAAAACATATTAAACTTAAGATAAAATTACTAATAAATTCAGATTGTTAGCATAATTTCACAATAAGTGCGCCTTTCATAATCAAATTAAACAACAAATAAAGTAATATCTTTTAGAGAAGCTCATAAAAATAAAGATTCGATAAGAAAACAATTTAATTTATCTATTGTATTGGGGAAAATCAAAACCTTGTTTATCAGTTTGTGTGCTGGATTCACAAAAATTTGATGGAAATAATTTATATGAAGTCTAGAGATTTGAGAAAGATTAAAATCGTGTACTTGTGTTGTAGAAAAGCTCAATGACAGAGATTCAATGAGAGAAAGTTACAAAATCTCTTAAACTGAAGGAAAATAAAAACCATGTTGTGTTGCAGGTAAGCTCACTCGCAAAGATTCAGTGAGAGAGCAATGTACAATTCAACAGAGGAAGATAAAAAATTATGTACATGCGTTGCAGGTGAACTCACTGAGTTTCAGTATGAGAGCAATTTACAAAATCTTTCGAATTCGGGAAGATAACAGCCATTTTGTGTTGTAAATGAGTTCACGTACAAAGATTCAGTGAGAGCAATTTACAATATTTCTTGAACTGAGAAAAATAAAAACTGTTGTGTTGCAGGTAAGCTCACTCACAAAGATTCAAGCAATATTTACAAATTTTCTTGAACTGAGGAAAATAAAATCCATGCTGTGTTGCAGGTAAGCTCACATACAAAGATTCAAGAAATATTTACAAAATATGAATTAGCAATGTAAGGACGAAATTAGGTTGGAGTTGTATAATTGACTAATTGAAGATTGTGATGAAAACATGATAATAAAAATGACATTTGAAGATGAAAACTGAATCATAATTATAATAAAACTTATTTAGAATTTCTAGAGATCGAGATACAAAGTTATATTTTATCCATAATAAGACTTTCTAAGTTAAGTAATAAATTTTGCCTAATAATATAAATAAGGACAGGCCATAGGAGATAAATCCCCCATGACCAGCCTAATCAAAT
The DNA here is from genome assembly GCF_043381705.1 of Parasteatoda tepidariorum. Taxonomy (NCBI): domain Eukaryota; kingdom Metazoa; phylum Arthropoda; class Arachnida; order Araneae; family Theridiidae; genus Parasteatoda; species Parasteatoda tepidariorum. The sequence continues at coordinate 47,363,272 of NC_092212.1, read as the reverse complement.
GCCAAATTAAAAAGTGATTGAAATGTTCCCAACAGACAGTTAGGAGCTTGGGAAGAGATCCATGGTTGGTGATTTATTGAAAGATAACAAAGCCAAACACCCCGTAATCAATATTAAATTTGAAAATAATATGGCGAAAGCGAATCGACAATGAATTAATGAGTCTTACATTAGTATTGAAATAAAAAGTTAGCCGTTAAATTGATTGTTAACACTAGGTTTACGGACGTTTTTTATATACCTATCTCTACGAACACGCGTCAATTTGACGCACTTACAGAGATGCCAACTTTCTCTGGACAACAAATATATATTTTAAAGTGGTAGTTTATCAATTGTGATTCTTGGTTTAATAAGTTCAATTTAATAGATTTTTATCCACCACTATTTCTAAATAATTCGTAGGTTTATATAATTCACCACTTTATATTTGCAAAATTTACNTTTTTTTTTTTTTTTTTTACTTATTTCGGCATGCCCAGAGCAATTAGCATCTCTGCACTTAGAAAGCAATGTAATTATATACTATAAGAAAAAAAATGAAAATATGAGAAAAACGAAAATTTGTATTTATGAAATATTCTAGTATTTTATTTTTCAATACTCGGACTAATCAACCGAAACCTTCAAAATCATCTTTCTATTATTGATTATCGGCAACAGTTGTTTATCGCTTGTTTCATTTGAGATACGGATCGAAGTATTGTCGGTACATTCCTATTTATTATTGATGTGATGTTTGTATGCTTACTCAAAATTTTGTATAAATTACGATTGCGTCAAATTGACGCATATCCGTAGAGATAGGTACACCACAAAAAAAATTTCAATATTTCAACGCTTTTGAAGAAAATACACTTCAATATATATTTACCTCGATCAATGGGTAAAAGTTATTGCAAGAGATAAAATAAAAATGCAAACGGGTTTTGTAATTTTCCTTATAAAATTCGAAATGCGTCAAAATGACGCGTCCCGTAAACCTAGTGTTAAGAAAATAATAAAATATTTTACATTCGTTTTTTATAAAATTTAATAAAAGTTAAATAATTGGTTTGATTTAATTTAAAGTTCGGTTAAGAATGATTTAAAAAAAGAAATTTTAAAAGCTAGGAAATATGTAATGCCTATAGTGGCACCACAAGCAATCTTTACAAAATCTCATGAACTAAGAAAGATAAAACGTATGTTGTGCTGTAGGTATGCTCTCCCACAAAGATTCGATTTTTTATATCTCCTAAAGTGAGAAAAATAAAAAGCATGTTTGTAAGGACAAAAGAACAAATTACAAGAAGAAAGATGTTACTGCGTTGTTATTGGAAAGCTTGAAGGGTCATGAAGGACGCCTGAAGTTGTGAAGGCTTGTGGAATTTAAAAATTATAACTGCAGTTGTTTTGAATATACAAGTTATTCTTACCTAGGCATTGAGCTTTAGCTTCTGTTGTAGTGAGTGCAGTCATTTGAGGCCAGTTTTGTTGAACATATTCAACCCATTGAGCTGGTCTTATGTCACGGACTCCCAGAATCGGTTTAGGTAAAAGATACTTAACTTCCTCCCTTAGGAAACAAATAAAAAAAAAAAGAGTGGTTCAGTTGCATTATTAAAACTATAAGATAAATAAATGTATTGTTCAAAAAGAATCTCAACTTACTTGGCAGGAGTATGTTCCATATCAGCAGCTCTGTGCAACAAAGCAGCAACTTTTGAGATATCCGCCTGTCAAAGAGTAAAACTATGCATTACTTACTGTTCTAATGCATTTTGTAAGAATGAAATTTTTTTTCTTCACATATTAGTTGATGATAAGCAAATTGAATCTATTGCTTTATCGATTATAATTTCAAAAAGCTATAGTGCATATACAGAACCGGATTATACCTTTCGTAGGCCCTAGGCATAGCCGTTTTTGGGCCCTCCCCTCCTTCCCCCACTCCTCCCCTCTTTTCAAAATATATGCTAAAATTTTCTTGCATATTTTTTTTTAAACATTTTTATTAATATGGATTTTAATTTACAAATTTGTTTATTGAACTTTATCTGCAATACCGACATACTGCCGATATTGCAGTTGATATCGATAATACCATTATGATTAGTTCGATCGATAACTATGTAAACACTTCACGTCAACAATACAACAACAAACCAGCAAAGAAAACAGTGAAATTGATAGTGAGATTAATTACAAGAAATATTTATACTACAAATAGCTTCATAGTTTTCATGATACTACTATGATAACTAAGTGAAGGAAATTAACATTGTCAAAAGTAAATCTTTTGAAATTATTTATAGATAAATTTGCAAGGTAGGCAAAAAAGTAATATATTAGATCATAAGATTCTGCAAAATAATTTATAACCGAAAAATATTATTTTTTTATTTGTATCTTCATAATTTTGCTCAAAATACACTTGCTCTTAAAGCTAAATTATTTTTGTCAACAAATTTTTTTCTCCCAAGTTTTTCGTACGCCCCTGAATTTCGTAGGCCCTAGGCACGTGCCTAGTGTGCCTATAGGTTAATCCGGCCCTGTGCATAGATAAACTGAAGATGCACAGAAATTAGTAAATATGAAATCTCAGATGCATGACTAAAAAATATGAATTTTAACTGTATAAGGTGTACTTATATTTTCTCAAAATTTTGTTATAAATGCGGATTGCCATTTTTTTTTCACTAAATACATTTTTTTATTATTATTAAAATTGGAAAGGCATTCGGTACTGCAGTTTGTTTCTAGAAATATCTTTCTTAGGAATCGCACCTTTGATCATTCTGCGTTTTAACAAAAGAGATGTTCTACTAAATTAATTAAGTGTACAGGATATTATTCACATGCTTGAACTTAGGATTTCTGATTTGAGTTTCATATTTCATTAAAAAGTATTCTGATAGTGTTCAAGCAAATATGAAACGCACAAATGAACCTGAAAATGAAATTAATCATTTTTTGTAGTTACTTTGATAACTTATAATAACCTTGGTATTAATGTTACTTTGGTAACTTATAATAAATTAAATTTCTTACCACATTCTGTTCTTTGACTCGTTCTCCTGGCATGACTAAGAGCAAACCTTCTAAGTAATCGGGTGCGACTTGATTAAATATGACTTCAATGTACAAATGATTGTCCAGCCTCAGAGGATAATACCAAACGGACCGACAGAATATCAAGTAAAACACTTGACCATTTTTGAGCAATTCTGTCGTCACGTCCAAAATGTATTCCTCTCTGTTCAGAGGCATTGTATAAGGATCTAGATTGAAAAAGAAAAAACATTTTAAATACGGTGGGAAAAATACTTTTTAACAGTTCTGAAAACAAAAAGAATTTAGCAGCAATAGAAGGTAACAGCTTCTTTAACAATTAAATATCAATCAACTGATAGAAAAATATCAAATCAGTGGAGAGAATAATGTAGAAGTGAAATATTGCAACAAAAAAAATATCATTACAAATGTTTAGCTCCGAGGGAATTTTAAAGAAGAAAAAGTACAGTTTCATTTGTGTAAATGCCTCTTCCACAGCAGAAAATTGAGACTTTTTGCAACCATAGCAGAAAACATACATTCGTCCCATATATTTCTTTTAAACCGTATGTTTACACCACCCGAATTTCATTTCATCCTTTACAGCGATATGTTTTTTTTTCATCCAATGCTCAATTGGAGAACGACATTTCGTCATATAGGCATCTGAAGGGCAGATTTGTTAGTCACTTTTACAGGGGCACCACATTAAGTGGGCCAACGTTGCTCACACAGTGGGGATAGATAGTACAGAGAATGAAAGAACCTCCATGCCTTGCCCGGGATTCGAACCCAGAACCTTTCTTCCGCAGGGCCTGACCCTAAATTTGACCTAAAATCAAAGATGGCGAGGGTAGAGGCATCTTGAGATGTTACTGTCAACTTGTATTTATAAAAATGTATGACATTGCATATCATGAGTAAATAACAGTCATTTCCCATAAGGTTTAACAGCATTGTCTACTTACATTTATAAAAATGTATAATATAACACTAATATTGATAATCCTTACCTGAAAGGTTTATGATTCAATCGTGAGAAGAGAATGAGTCTTAATTGAAACTTTGGTGCAGTTTATTGTGCCGTTGAAGGCGCATTAAGTGTATTAAAAGTTTTTTGAAAAATGTTCGACAGTAAAATCATATTTAAATGAACTTACCTCCTTCTACTATACAGTATAATGAAAATTCTTCCATCTCCAGTTGATTACGAACGTTCAAAATGGTACAAATCTCTTCGATGATATCTTGAACAACTGTCGTAGATTTCGTATTGATGACTCGTTCTGTACCACCAGGAAGTCGATATATTTGACGTTTCGAATTCCTTCCAGCCTGAAAAAAAGAAAACAATGAAAATTACAATATGAGCTGTGCAATATTTTATTTCAAAACTGTAGTTGAACAGCCGACCAATTTTTGAGTTTACCACTACCTACCTATGTTCAATTTCGTACCCTTACAATTTTGAACTCTATCCAGAAAACAAGTGAACTTCTGGATCAAATATCGAGAAAAATTTGCCTTTGTGGAGGATTATCAGATGGAACTAACCCACATTTGCGTTACATGGAGAAGGAAACCACCCACGGCCAGCTAGACGGCAAAGGGACCCTAACCTCTGATCTGTCTACCACTGAAAATATTTTTTGTCAGAACTGCTATCGGTGCGAGCGGGGTGCGGAATTCGTATCGATTAGCTATCGTTGGCTTTCGAACCAGAGTCACCTCATTAAGAGGCGAGCGCTATATCCCCTGAGCCACCACGACTCTTAACTGTACAATATGGATAATTTACCCCAAGAATAAAATTGATTTTAAGTTCGTACGATTAACCTTTTGGTTACGGCTGGTACAACATGTGGATCATAGGTGATGGTACAACATGGAACACCGTAAGAAAAGGGTTAATAGTGTTTCAAAATTAAAGTTCTGTATTATTTTTCACGCTAAATTCAATTAGCAGTTTTCTAATTATTGACATCAAGAGAACGTTAAAAATAGAAATTCGCAAACGTTGATTAAGATAATTAAAGCTTTTTGGAAAAATAACTTTTTAATAATTAATGCAAGATGATTTAAAACTTGAATTTAGATAGAAAGACATTGTACTCATACGATTTAAGCTTAACGTTTTTATTTTCTTTCGTCACACCTTCTCAATAGTAAATTATTGGATGTCTGTGCTACTGAAGATTTATAGACCACTAAATCGACATAAAATAAAACCCACAAAATACTTTGATATCAAATAAAACTTTCTTTAGGTTAAAGGATGTTGAATTCAAATGCCATTTATTTTTTGGACTGCTTAAATACCTCTTACGTATAGCTCCGCTCCCTAAAATATTGTTTATTATGCAATAATGATAATAGTAGAAAAAACCCCACTTATTTCGATAAACGTGCAGGTCCATGGACGTAACAGAAAAGTGTCTTCCAATCCTAAGGTCTCAAGTTCAAAACCCTTACTAGCCTAACATTTATTTTTAATCGTTATCAATCATTTTACTGTCCAGGTAGTTTTCAAAATATATTCAAGTTTCATTTTTGCTTAAAGATAATGATTTTAAATTCTATGAAAGAGAGAATTCTCCATTTCCTTAACTACAGGAAATAACGTTAACTTAACGTTTTCCATTATCTTTAATAAAAAATGTTTCCGTTTTTGATAAATAATTATAGCAAATACAGACTAAATTTTTAAAAAGAATTAGAAATCTATAGTATAGATTATTGATAAACTGTTTCTAAAAGGGACCTTTAAGGGTTCTAGCATAAAAAGGATTCAAATTCTTTCTTGTTAACCTTAAAAGAACGATTTAAACCTAAACCAGAGATTAGTAAATATATTTTTAAAAACCTTTAGTTCCAGTTTACTCTTAGAAATGTAATATATTTAACATAATTACCAAATTTTAAAATTTATAGTAAGTATTTTTAAAATTTAAACTTTAAAAAACTTTAAACTTCAAAAAAGTTTTTGAATTACTTACAACTTTAAAATTTGATCAATAAACATATTTCAATAAATAAAATGGAGAAAAAAAAGTTTTCAAAAATAGTAATCAGCTTCTTAATAAATAAGGAAGATTGTATTCATAGAGTTTTCATATGTTAATAGGGCATTGAATCCCTTTTCTGCCCCTTAAGGCAAACAAATTAATTTTTAGAACAGAAATTAAAATGAACAAATTCATATTATTTCAGTAATTTACTTCAGAATCTAAAAAAAAAAATAATAATAATCAATACTCACTGATATGGCTGATATTTCTTCTATACTAGGTACATTTTTGCGTCCGCCATATTTGAAAGTTTTTCTTAAATTTTGCAAGCACACCATAGCAGTTCCTGTAAATAATTAAGATACATTTCAATGACTTCTTTTACAAACGTGCTGTTTCTTATAAAAGGGAAAACTGTTATGATTATATATAAAAATCTGTTCTATTTTTTTAATTATGCTATTTCTATTACACAGTGGTTTTACTTCTGTTAAATAAATGCGTCAATGGCGGCCTCCAACAAAATTGCTTAAAAATTTAACCTTTTCCGGCAGAAGACATTGGAGGATTTTGGTCTGACAGCATATTAGCTACTGCAACCGTTAGAATGCATGACCGTAGATCATGGATGGTAAGTTAAGGGATGCACTTAAGCCCCCAAGATGTTCTAATTGCTGTTGTTAAAAATTAGCAGCTGTTTAGAAGCAAATACACAGTTTATCATTTCTTGTTGTTAGTAATATTTTTGGAATGAGGTTTAAAGTTTTATAAATCAGACATGGTAGATTAATTAGTCAAAAACTATTAAAGCTTTAAAATATCTAAGGTGACAAATAAAAGCAAAAAAAAAAAAAAAAAAAAAAAANAAAAAAAAAAAAAAAAAAAAAAAAAAAAAAAAAAAAAACACGAAGAATATTAAGAAAAACAATAAGTTTTATTAATTGCGCGTAAGCTGCAAGTAAATAGAACTCATTAAATAAGTTCGAAATGTAGAGAAAACAAGGGAAAAATTGGAGAACAATGAAAAAAGGGAAAAAAAGAAAAATAATAATAAAAATAAAAACAAAAAACCGGAAGATAAAAAAAAACCGGAAAAAAGGAACAAAAAATTTTTAAAAATCCGGAAAATAAAAGATGTAATCTTTTCATCAGCTCACACGATTATATCCGCAAAAAAGAGCGCTTTCTAATATTGCCTCAATATAGCCAAAGCAAAATATATCAATACAATAGTGTGAGAAGCACTCAAACAATTTTACAAAAATATACAACAAATAAAATAGAACACAAAGTAAGAACACAATAAGTAACTCTTTTTTTGCGGATATAATCGTGTGAGCTGATGAAAAGATTAGATCTTTTATTTTCCAGATTTAAAATTTTTTTTTTCCGATTTTTTTTGTTATTTTTATTATTATTCCCCCTTTTTTTTTCATTGTTCTGTAATTTTTCCCTTGTCTTCTCTACATTTTGAACTTCATATATATATATAGAACCTAAGGTAGGTCTGAACCTATCTAGATATTTTGAAGCGAAATCTAGACACTTCAATCTCGATGCATTTTCTAGTAGAACCATGTTCTTAAGTAACTGCTAATACACAGCCTATATTTTAAACACTAATTAGTTATAGTTGGATATAGAATAGGACCTAAGGTAGGTCTAAACCTATCTAGATCTATTGATCAAAATCTAGACACCCCAATCTTGGTCCCTCGATGAAATTTCTAATAGATCCATTTTAAGAAACAACTGCTCAAACACATCGAATTCAGAATATGCGTACGTGAACATGAGAAGATGTGAAACCTCATTATTTCATCCATAAGAGCGTCAATACAAAATGTAATCTCTTTTTTTGTTTATAGAAGTCTCAATTCATGCTTTCTGAAAAATGGTCTCAAAAATGTCAAATTATGACTAAACAGTTAAATTATTTAAAAGTTTCACAATGGGTGTTTCCCTTTGATATAAATGAACAGCTTTTTTTTATTAACATCGATTACACAAGTGTAACTAAGCAGTGTTTAAACACAAATATCGTGAAGTCAATATCGTCAAATCAAAAAGACATAAATAAGAACTCTTACTAACAGTAAAGGTGAGTAATAGGCACGAACAAGGACAAGGTAATATGCAGATGATATTTATGTTTTCTTACCATGATAAGCTCGACGTTTGTCATAAGCGGCAGTTTCTAAATATTTGAACAGGTATTGCTTCAAGGCATCAGAACACTCAAAGTAAGCAGCAACTATAGAAAACAGGCGCCATCCACGTTGACAACTGTCTCTGAAACGTAAATAATGAGATTTCAAAAATAAATAATGACATACATGAATATGAAGTATAAGTACTAGTTAAAGAATCATAATTTGACAGGATTCAACGCCAAGACCTTTTTTGAATTTCAGCGCTCATGCTACTTTAATAAGGAAATGGCTAATTCAAGAAAATTGTGAATCCATTTCAATGCTTAAAAGAACGAAAAAAATCTTTAATGGGAGAATATTAATTTTCCATTTTTTTTAAAAATATGTATACATAGATATTTAATGATATTACTTATTTGAGGGCTCTGCCATCATATGAAATAGAATAAAATTTATTTTGTCATGCGAATTTTTAGGCACTAAAAATTTTTTTTAGGAAAGAGCTTCGAATAATACCCATTTTAACTATACATATATTTGTTTCCCATGTAATAAATGTACTTAATTTTTTTTAAAGAATCATTACAAAAATGCATTAACAATAAAAATTTAGGCACTACAACTTTATTTATTTTTTTTTTTTTTTAGGAAAGAGCTTCGAATAATACCCATTTTAATCATGCATATATTTGTTTCCCATGTAATAAATGTACTTAATTTAAAAAAAAAAAAAGAATCATTACAAAAATGCAGCTTTCACTATACTAAGATACGTGGTTACAACAATAAAAAAGCTACATTAGATACAGGTACGTGCCTGAGTACTGATTGCTGCGTACTTTGAAAGTGGCAAAAAAATTATTTAAAAATGTATGCGCTATTATTTCAAAAATGGAAACTACATAAAAGTATTAACTTATTAGCAAAATATAATTTGACTTATTAATACTTAGTGCCATTGGGGATAAAATGTACCGATATTTCGAACAAATAGCTTTGCCACATTAAAATAACTAAAATAAATTTATTTTGAAAAATACATATTTCTTACAGAAAAAAAATTATCTACAAGTATTAATAGATCTTGCTACAGAGGTACAAAATAACAGATTGTCCGTGTGAAACTTACTAATACAATAATTTGCACAAAGAACCATTACAAAATAAATTATTACATAAAAATTACCCCTTATAAAAATCATTTAGAAAATTAAAACGATAAAAAATAGACAACTTACGGTTTAGGACTTTTATTGTTTGTAGTTTGCTTCATAAGTTGACAATATACTTCATCCCTAAGTTGAGGATATTTATGGCAAGTCTGTTAAAAAACAAAATAAAATTTATGAATAAAACATTATAAATATAAAGCAAATTGATTATACTTCATTATGAAATCTATACATAAGTTTCAAGTCAAATAAAGCATTGTTAGAAATATCAATTTCAAAAAATGAGGTAAATACAGTAGTTTTTCGATTAGATTAAATTTTCTCCCGCTTTTACAACATGATATTTGTTTGAATAAATGTACAACTTCAGATACTTCAATAATACAAATCAGTAGAATATTAGTAATTAATAGAGTACTTACAACTAATATTGTATACACACAGTCGACTTCTGATTGATTTTTCGTCATAGGATAATCTCCCATATACCTCATAATAGCTACAGAAAAATAAAAATCATTAAGAACTTTAATATGCAAAATAGTGTAATAAAAGAAATATGTTTGTGAATTTTTTCCTCCATTTTTGGAGATACAATAGCCGTGAATAATTAAATAACTTAACTGAGTAAAGTTAATAAAATATCGTATTTTACTTACCGATAAAACATTCTAAAGCTAACTTGTTAAGCTCAGGTGCTTCAAATTTAAGCAAAGAAGCCATTAAAGGAGACTAAAAAAAATAAAGAAACTCTAATTGATAGTAAAGAGCAGATTACATAAACTTTTTCATGGTACAAAAAATTACATTTTAATATTCAAAGTGGCACATAAATATCACTGGATAATTTTTTTTGTTGTTGCTTTTTTTTCATGAGATTTTTTTTTTAAACGTATCTTACATACTTTCATAACGTCGATTTCAAATCTGTGATCGGTTTCTTGCTCCAAGTTACAATTTTTTCTAAAATGACATTTTTAGGAAATATACAATTTTAAAAAAGTTGTATATATCGGGAGATCACACCGATGTTGCGACACGCTTCTGGGGAAGTTGAGGCATATGATCTGGATTACAATTAGAACCCAATGCCCGAAAATATAGTCATACGCCACTAGGGGAGCTTCCTCTATTATGAACTGTTTCTTCGTACGCTTCCAAACAAGTCATAATAGGTGAAGCGCCCTTAGCCGCGAACGACGACCTTTCGGATAATGGGTTCCTGATGATGTCCCCTAACTCATCTAGAAGTTTGTCACAATATCTATGTGACCCTCTGTTATTTATAACTTTCTTAATCTTGTACATTTCAATTAAAAAATAGACAAACAATGCCATTTTTTTTTTAAAAAAAAATCTGTAGTTTTGGAAGTAAAACTAATTTCAGATTTGAAATTTCCACACCCGAATTTGGCAAGATCAAATATTTGTAAAAATGCAACAAAAATGCGTTCCCCAGTCTAACATGTAGGCATTATGTGCGAGTATAATCATACATCATAGTAGTAGTTCATTTACGTCGCACTAGAGCTGCATAATGGGCTATTGGCGACGGTCTGGGAAACATCCCTGAGGATGATCCGAAGACATGCCATCACAAATTTGATCCTCTGCAGAGGGGATCATACATCACACACATATGGTTAAAATCATTTATATATTGGTATAATTCTGTATGGACGCATACATTAATATAAAAATGGACGCAACTTACCTTAGTATATTTAACCATATCTGCAAGCTCTTTCCACGTCCAATCTGATGTGTCTTTATCTTTTTTTCCCTTTTTCTTTTTGGTTTTTAAGCTCTCTATTAGTTTGATGGAACCTCTTATAGAACCATCACGCGTCCGTAACATTTCATATCTGCAAGGAAAATTATTTAAATTAAGATTATTATTTTTAATTAATTTAGGATTATTGGGAAACGATACTTGAAAATAATAATTTATGTTATCAAACTAGTGTCGTTATCCGTAGTGCTTCGTAGCAATGCTTTATCGTGTGCGTAGTTAAAGAAAAAATAATTATTCTCAATAACTTTTGATTTTATGATAGGATTTACAGTGAAGTTTCTCCTAAAATCTCAACTAATTTGATTGACACTATTTTCTGCTCTTTATTCATTTCATTCTTCCGTCGATTTTTTTTTTAAACTTCTTTTTACTGAGTGATTGAATTGTTCTCTCTCCTTTTTTGCAGATTTTTATAAAAATCTGCTCATCTGAATTAATAGAGCTATGGGTAATATACTCGTTCTTTTTATTTATTTTCTCCAAACTTGATTTTCATAAAAATGTGTATTCGGACAAAATAGCGTTGTCAGAATATTAAGGGGCAAAATTTTGCGTATAAAAAATATCACGAGGACAAAATATCGCTGTTAAATTCCAAAATAAGTACTTACCAGTGTATATATTTCTCGAACACGGCGACAAAGAAAGTCCTCATTTTCCCGTTGGCAAGAAAGAATTAAAATATCAAGCGTGTGAGTTGACATAAGCTTAAAAGCTCATGACGGCTCACATGGTGTCATACGCTTTATCGCTGTAAATATGTACGTCACAGATAGGCGTGCACATAGATTTATTTTAGTACAGATACTATATTAGTGCAGATTTATTAGAAGGTGGGCTAATAATTCTTCACCTGATTTTATTTACCACTATCTCGTTTGACTCATTTATTGACCACTAGCTCATTACCTCGCATACTCAAAACTTATGTGGATTAGGTATGTCAACAGAAAAGTGTTACAAAAGCAATTTTGTTGCATTAAACATACCCATATTAATGAGACTACTTTATGTAGTTTTTTCTTATTAATATCGTTTGTTGACCCCTGAAAATGTCACTTATCTGCTTCATCAAGCTCTTCATTTATGTAAGCAAAGTTTTTTTGATTGAAAATTTTTTTTCTGACTTTAATTCTGAAGTTATCAACAAATATCATGAGTGTGAAAATAGCTTCCCACCGACATTTAAAAGTTATTTAATTCGCTGGGAAATATCCTTCCCACGATTTTATAAAGAATTAATTTATCTACTAACAGCACCACGCTATTGCTGCAAATGTCGATTACTTCGATAACGTATAAATTAAGATTTTCTGTAGCACCAAGCATTGACGAAATTCGCAAATAATTTCAAATTTTGGCGAGAAGAAATTACCTAGTTCCTAGACAGAAAAGGTTTATTTTTATTTTCTGCCATTTTTCTTTAATATTTTATATCGTTTGTTAATTTTTAGAAAATTAGTATCTTCAATAGGAATTAAAACATTGAATTGTATTATCAACTTTTTGATAATAGCCATCGTAATTATCAGTCAAATAACAATTTAAATTAGGTGACATTTTTTCGAATTAAACTTCAGTTTTATAAATTATTTTCTTAAAATTGAATGGATTAATTAGTTGAATTAAAAATGCAACAATAATTAACAGTTACAATGCAATTTTTTTAACAAGAAGAGATTCTGTTTTGATGTATAAGAAATTTGCTTGCAAATTAATTATACATACTCTTTTTTATGAACTAAAATTGTTTTTTATGAACTGAAAGTTTTTTTAGGTACCAAAATGATTTTTTTAATTTTTTTTTTAATCAAAACCGAAATGGTTTTTAATCAACCAAAATGGTTTTCGCTGTACTAAAACGGTTTTTAAGGAATAAATAAATGGTAGAAACACATCACAAATGCCTCATTATGTATTTGGTTGTATAAAAAAATGTCACAAGAAAAATTTTATATACTTCGTTTTAGGCAATAATAAACCTTGTAATATCCTCGAAACTAGAATTAATTCAACAAATTCTAAAACTAACCAATATAAAAACAAACTGCATTTATAAACTTGTTTCCAAATTCCTTTCTTATTAACACCGACAAAACATCGGTATTTTGATCAATAAATATAATGAATATCAGTACAATTAAAGTAATTAAGTACTTGATGAGTTATAATTTTCACAATCAATATTTTCGTAAAAAAAAAAACTTTCTTGAAAATTTTAAAAATAAAATTATTTTCTGTAAAAAAAAATGAGTGATTTATTTTTAAAAAAATGCTCTTATTGCATTATTTCAAATTTTTATTTCAATTATTCACGAAATTGTGCTAATTCAATTCAAAGACAGAAAATTCTGTAAATTTACACAAAGTGGAAAAATGATTTCCAAAACAATTTAATTCAGCAGACAATTTCAAAACAGCATATCTTACACAAAATAAAAAATAAAAAATGCTAATAATAATAAAAGCAATTTCAAGTAACTTTTACCTTAATAAAAAGCGAGATGAAATCTTTTTTTCAGAAAGTAAAAAAACAGATATTTTATTATGTTAAACACAGTATGTAATTTACAACGCAATTTATTATTGCAAATGTTTATAGCAATGTCAGAGAAATTCGAGAAAATTAATGTCAATTGTAATTTGTTTTATATTGATTTATTGAGTAAATAACCGAAAAAAATTTAATTATGAGTATTAATAATTAATTTGTTATAAAAAAATATTACTTAAATTTTCGTTTTATTTTATAAAAGGAAATTAAATCAAGTATGTTTTGTAAATACAGTAAAAAAATAAAAACATAACATGTCAGCTTTTTGACCTATCTAAGTAATAAAATAAAGCAATAAAAATATTTTGCAATATGATTTAAAAAATAACACCTACTTAGGAGTGAAATATCCTTTTTTTCTAAACCAAGAAATTACAGTCCACATTTTTCCTTAATCCTAACATTTAAACATAATCTGCGCCAACGCACTACGCAATTCTGTGGAATACAGTTCATTTGCGATAATTTTGCGTGCTAATAATTTTAAATGACACCATTGACAGCCGGTTTGAATGAAAATATGAGGAAGGAAATGTAGAAAAAAATAATTACGAAGAAAGTTTACTTACTTGTCTAAGCTTTCTCTGAAGTTGAACAAGGCAAATTGCAGAAGTGATTTGGCGTCATTGGCTGGCTGTGGCGATTGATTGACCTCATGCCGTCCTTCGCCAACATCAAAGTTGTCCTGTTCCAGAAAAAGTAGGAAAAGAAGATTATTGTGATTGAAATCGAATGAAAAAGGATTAAAGCAAGCGTAACGGAATAATTACTGAATGTGCGCTTTTATGCTTTTGCGGAATTCGAAACACTATAACCGGTTTTGATGATCTTTTTCACATAAAGTAGTTAAAGATTAATCGCACTGGTTAAGAAATTCTTAATCCTACTGTGTTAACCTCATTGTTAGATCCTTCTGCAATTTTTAGATTATTCCCAAATAGATTTAATTAACATAATAGATTTAAGATAATTTTTTTTTACAAACCGCAAATTCTCTTAAATTTATAATTGCCTAGTATTTTTACAAAAGAAATTTCTATTTTCTGTATTGTTTCGAACAATATTTGCCTCATCTGTTCCCAATCTGGGATGACATTAAACTTTTCTTAACTGCAAGACAAGTAAGAGTGTTTGGGTGTATAATTTTCTTTTTTTTTTGAATTTCATCCTTCTTTACTAATAAAAAATCTTACGTTACATTTACTTAACGTTACTTACGTTACATTTACAACTTAACGTTACATTTTGTTTTGCTGCGCAAAAGCTGTAAGAATTTTGAACTTGAATTACGAAGGTGTGTAAAAAACGTACAAGGAGATCGAAGGACTGTCTTCGGCATTTAACTAAACGTTACATTTTGTTTCGCTGCGCAAAAGCTGTAAGAATTTCGAACTTGAAATTACGAAGGTGTGAAAAAAATGTACGAGGTGATCGAAGGAACAAAAAAAAAATGAATAATCCATAATTAGTTTATTAACTGCTAAACTTGTTGAAAAAAATACCATATAGACCGCTCTACAGGCGGCAGGAATTTAACTAAAGAATGGAAATTCGACATGCCGGAAGGACATTTTTGCTTATGAACTTAAAGTGAGAGTTTTCTGAAATTCAAATTTGCACGAAAGTTATTGCTTTGAAAGTAGTGCTTTTCTTTTCCAAATTTTTCCAGCTTTTTTGATTCACGTTACATTTTGTTTTACTGCGTACAATCTATAAAACATGGAAACCGTGTAAAAAATGTGCACGGAATTCGATGGAATATAAAGATTCCAAATTCGATTATTGGTTAGAGAACTCTTAACTGTTAAGAATGAAAAAAAAATATGTTTGGCGATCTACCGAGATACAACCATTGAGTTGAAATTTTAAATACTGAAAGGACCATTTTTAATTAGAAACTTAAAGCAAGTTTTCTTTTCATAATTTAATTTTTGTGAAAATTGTTGTGATTATACCAAAGAGTAGTCAAATGAATTTTAAGAAAAACAGCGCATCGTTTTTTCTATGAACTTTTCACTGTAGAATTTTTTTCCATATCTGAATAAATCCCTTTTTTGTTTTTCAATGTCTATTTAAACGATTTTAATTGCTTGAAAAATGCCAAACGATATTTTAATTAAAACATACAGTATATCAATTTTAAAAATATAACATACATGCAACTATACATTTTTATTTTTAGATTCCTCGTCAAAAACGAGTTAATTATAGGTAACATGCGAGTAGATATCAAATATTTAAAACATAGAAAACACAAAGAATTAAATAGCAAATATAGTATTTAAAAATATTTCATTGACAAGAAAAAGTCAATCCGAAGTTGAAGTTAGATTTAACCCAATCAAAACTGTCGTAAATATTGAAATCCATCAATAATAATCGTTTTACTTTTCTCAATTTTTCGAACCAATAAAAAATCAGCAAATAAGCTTTTCCATTTAATTTGAATGGATAAGATTGAATATCGAAAACGATTATTCTGCACAAAACTCAAACGATATTATCTGTTCAAAATTATGTAATATTATAAATATGAAGTTAAAACTTCAAGAAAAATAAAAGTACAAAGAAGGAAAGAGGACAAGAAGTAATTCCGATATTAGTTCTCAACTTTTATTTGTAATGAATTAAATTTGCCAGAATAAATCCAATCTGCTGAATAAATGAATTTTATATGTTCTTAAATCTTATCTTATTAGATTTTATTGCAGCGCCAGAACAATCTAAGCCGATAATAAGAACAACAAAACATGAAAATTTGACAGGGATTAGTCAAAGGAAATAAAGCCATAAATGCTAATAATGAGAACTTTCAATATTTTATTTAGTTGACAGAAAAATGATTGTTTATGTACACTTAACATTAACCAATTTACATCAATTAATTTTCTAACAAGGGAAAAAGCATGCAACGAAATTGAGCAGTATAAATCAAGCGGAACAGTAACTCCTCGGCGTATGATTTAAGTTATGGTAAATATGCCAGAACTAGGATGTTAAGGGAAAGTTAAATGAACAATAAGTTGAGGAAATGTAACTTATTGTTCTTGATGTGATACTTCTTTCACGGAAGTATATCGGTACAATAAAATTAGGTGTTTGTTTTATTTTCATACAGAAATCAAACAAATATAAATTATTTATAAAAGATATGTTATTGTATATCCATTGATAAATCGATTTTATCGAATTATCAAAGGATAATCGATAAGATCGAATCGATAAGGATAATGGATAAGATCGAAAATCGATTCTTATATTTTAAAGTATCCGACAGGGTGAAAATCGGCAATTGGGTACTTGCACTTCAAGAAGAAGATCAGGAATACTCACACATGTGACCCAGAACGTTAGCGCCTGCTAATATTTTTTAAAATATCCGTCCTTCAACATCAGACCCAATTTTGGGTTTACGACTGCTAATGTTCAACTCCATAGCCTTGCAATTTTGAACCAATCCAGAAGACAAGGAAATAAACTTTTTTTTTATGCAGGCTGCCTTAGTTTTTAAATTTTTTGACACATAATTTAATGAAAATTATAGTTAAATCGTCAATTTTTTTTCTACGTTTGTTATTTAATTTAATAAATACTGAAATAATACTGGAAACTTTCAAAGTCAAACTCTGATTCGACTTGAAAAATAACTAAGATTTAGAAAATGCCCCCCTTTTTTTTAATAGTAATACAACTTCTATTGTAATAAATGAATTATATGGGTTACAATTGATAATTACATGGGCTATTTTCAACTAATTTTCAAATATTTATATTGCTTATAAACGGCGCAATATTACTTTAAGCTTTTGAATGCTTCTGTCAGAATTTTTAAGATTTTATTCATTTTTCAAATAGTGCATGGATAAAAATGTATTTTTAAACAAAATGACATATATTTGAGAAACTCATCGTTGATGCTAAATTTGATATGCTGCAGAACTAAACTAATTACTGTGTGTTAAAAGTAACTACTGTGTTATTTTCTTTCGTGTGAAAAATATTTTTTTTAATATTATGATAAAGATAATAGAATGAAGTAACAATGTTTCATTACTTTTTCTGAACGATTGTTTAGAACAACAGTTAAACATTGCTAAATTTTAAGTTCTTTCAAACAATTAAAATATCTACGTCACTTTTGTCATTGTTTTATTTTAGTCCAGGATATTTGTTTATTAAAATTTTAAAGCAGCTTTTAAAAATTTAGCAGTAAGATTAAAAAAAAAACAATTTAGGACATAGATACTTTTTGTCAATGCTGTAAAAAAATTATAAAAATGTCAGATACAATTAAATCAGCCACATCATATCTCAAACTTAAAGGTTACGAAAGTCAGGATGTATTAGGAAAGGGAACTTATGGCTTGGTTTATAAAGTAGTTAGCGCTGACCGAGTCATTAAAGCAGCAAAGATAGTTGAAAACAGGTATTTTAATTTTATTTCTATTAAATAAATAATTTTTTAAGGCTTAAATAGTTAAGTGCTTAGAGTACTATTTTTTTTAGTCAAATAAAAATCAAACTCTTGGGTGCTTTAGAAAAAAAATGAATTAAAAAGAGAGGGGATGGATTAGTTACGTTGATTGTATATGACAACAAACGTGTACAGAGTTACATATCAACAAAGTTAAAAAAGATAGGATGTCTTAGTTACCGTTGCTTGTATGCGAAGACAAACAAGTTACATATCGACAAATTTAATAAAGATATAGGATGTCTTAGTTCCCGTTGCTTGTATAGGAAGACAAACTTGTACAGTGTTACATATCAACTAATTTAAAAGATATGGGATTAGTTACATTGCTTTCATATGAAAACAAACGCGTACAGTGTTACTTATCAACTAATTCAAAAGCTATGAGGTGATTTAGTCATGTTCCTTTCATATGAAAACAAACGCGTACAGTGTTACTTATCAACTCATTTGAAAGCTATGAGGTGGATTCGTTATGTTCCTTTCACATGAAAACAAACGTGTACAGTGTAACATATCAACTAATTTAAAAGCTATGAGGTGGATTCGTTATGTTCCTGAAAACAAACGTGTACAGTGTTACTTGTCAACTAATTTAAAAGCTATGAGGTGGATTAGTTATGTTCCTTTCATATGAAAACAAACGTGTACAGTGTTACTTGTCAACTAATTTAAAAGCTATGAGGTGGATTCGTTATGTTCCTTTCATATGAAAACAAACGTGTACAGTGTTACTTGTCAACTAATTTAAAAGCTATGAGGTGGATTCGTTATGTTCCTTTCATATGAAAACAAACGTGTACAGTGTTACTTGTCAACTAATTTAAAAGCTATGAGGTGGATTCGTTATGTTCCTTTCATATGAAAACAAACGTGTACAGTGTTACTTGTCAACTAATTTAAAAGCTATGAGGTGGATTCGTTATGTTCCTTTCATATGAAAACAAACGTGTACAGTGTTACTTGTCAACTAATTTAAAAGCTATGAGGTGGATTCGTTATGTTCCTTTCATATGAAAACAAACGTGTACAGTGTTACTTGTCAACTAATTNCTCCCATACTCGGTCACATGTATTAGGGCTGGCATTCACAACTTAAACCTTCACTTTCTGAAGTGAATCACACATTATTCATATCCCGACTCTCTCGGAATAGATTCATCAAAAAATCAAAATAATATCTTTTCTAAATACAAAATTTGTGGAAATAAAAAAAATCAACTCAAACATTCTAGATAACCCCTCAAATAAAGTTTGTGGAACAGTGAAAAAAAAAAAAAAACAATTTAATTTACGATATCTACTTATTTTTAAATTGTGTAAACAAAATTGTAAATGTGAGCTTGAGACAGAAGTTGTAATTAATCAAATAATATTAATTTAGACCAAAGAAAAAATTACAAAAATAAAACATACTTGGCTAAATATAAAATAAAGTAATGCGATTCACATTACCCTTTTGTTAACATTGACACAAGAAACAATATCAAATCAACAACACCAAAACAATAATTGTATGTTATTACCAAAAAGGAAATTTTTTTTTAATATATATATATTGGTTTATTTACTTAAATTATGATTTCATTTTCAGCATGATTGCTAAAAGTGTATGATTAGGAGTGGTTGCATCATTTTGCAACAATGAACAATTGTACTAATCAACAGAAAAAGAATTAAATTAATTATATCAACTAATGTTTTGAAAAGAATCAATAAATTGGCCAGTAACATAAATTTTAAATCAAGAATTATGTAAGTGTTATTAATAGCATTAAATAACATAAAAAAAAAACTAACCATTAACTTGTCAAAACAAAACCAATAAATATATACACATATCAAGAGTATACAATATTAAGTAAAAGTCTGAAATATAATAAGCAGTTAATTTTTAAGAAATAAAACACCTTATAATTGGAAAAACTACAATGAGATGGCATACCCATCCTATAGCGTGTGAAAAAATCTTAGTTTAAATAACAAAACATTAATTAAGATGAATCAATTTGTATACGTCAACATTCCTTTGAATCTACAGGCAATAATCACAAAAAAATAGATACCTAAATCAATCAATCCTTAATTAGTATTGTATAAATAAAAACTGCATGTATGGTTGTCATACATAAAATAAACTCAAAGGGAAAAGAAACCCCAAAACATAAACTTGTGATTAATTAAAGGTAGGATAAATTATGTAACTTAATTAATCCATTACTAATCAATTTAAAAAAGGTTAAGTTCACACCTGACTTGAGATTGTTTAGTTACGTTGCTTGTATACGAAAACAAACTTGTTACATATGTTGCTTGCGTGAAAACAAACGTGTACAGAGTTATATATTAACTAATTTAAAAGTGATGGGATGGATTAGTTGCCTTGCTTGTATATCTAAACTGTTATAATCTATATCTAAAAAATCCATGCTTCTTCCATGAACAGCTCTATGTGGCCTGCTGAAGTGTCGAAGTGAAAGGCCAAATTTATTCCTGCAAGTTCCGAGCGGTAAGACAAAAAACTTTGTGCATTCAAAAGCACTTGAATAAATGAGTTTACAACAAACCGTAAAATTGTCAAATGCTTTTTCACATTGAAATTATGTAAATTATTTTCATTTCAAAAAAACAAAGTTTCCTCTAAATACAACTAAGTCCCGCAGGGGACTGATCGTTAAGACACGGTTCCCAACAGATCGCCGAAGTCAAGCATCACTGGCTACGGTCAGTGTGCGGGTGGGTGACCACTTGGATCAGTCTGCGTAGGAACCGAGGGTGTGCGGTATTGGTCTTCGTTAAACTGTGCTACCGTAAAGTGCTCGACTTCGCGTGCAGGTCGTCGGACTACCGAAGCGGAGATGCAATCCCCTCCGCAGAGGATCAAAATTGTGATGGCATGTCTTCGGATCATCTTCCGGGATGTTTCCCAGACCGTCGCCAATAGCCCATTGTGCAGCTCTAGTGCGACGTAAATTAACAACAACTAAATACAACTAAGACTGAAAGCGTTGCAGCGCACGCAGTGTACAGCTAGTTTATTACATAAATTTATATGTTTTGAATCTTAAGCTGATACTTGAAATTTGAATGATTTTCATAAAAACAATTTGCAAAGGAATTGCAAGTGAATTTTCAAGTTTAAGCTGTTTCTTTAAAATTTGAATTGATTTTATGTATAAAAAACATTCCAAGAAGTTCGAAATTAATTTTTTCTCTTTACAGGTTTGTCAACATGCTTGAAGTTAGAGAGTGGCCCAAACTAAATCACCAAAACATCCTCCGTTTGTTAGAAACCATACTAAACGTGGAAGGAGCGGTGATTTTTATCACGGAAATTATGGACACGAATCTTTTTTTATTTCTACAAAAGAAACCATTCAGAAACGATCCATTTGCACCTGAAAAGTGTCGCTTATTTGCTCGCCAAGTCTTCTCAGGATTGGCTTATCTTCATGAACGGAATCTTTGCCATTTGGATATAAGAGCGGAGAATATCTTCGTGGCATCTGACAGCAGGGTGACGGTGGCAGATTTCTCAGGTTTAACCTATGCAGAAGAAGCAAAAAGGTTTTGCCCACTTCCTCGGTCTTTAAGACCACCAGAGTTGCTTACTACTAAAAAGATAAAGGTAGCACCTATGCCAGTTGACCTTTGGTCTTGTGGTAAGTTACGTTTATTGTTTTTACTGTGTATAGTGTGAGTTTTATCAATGAAAGATTTTCCCTATATTTGACCTAGTACCATTGTCTTCTGAGTTGAATTTAAACTTACAAAGATGTAAATTACATTAAGACGTAAAAAAAGCTTCATGCATTAAAAATAATATTTTATTTAAGAGATAAAGGGGTGCGCATATGGCCAAATTAATGTACAAACCATTAGTTAAAAACTAGTTTTTTAAAAAAATTTGTTTTGTTTTTTTAAATTTATTTACTGAACTTACAACTTTAATCCATCATAAAAACACATGATTAATCTCGAATGGAATAATTATACATTTTTGAAAAGCCGAATTTGTCAATAACAGTCTCAAGTTAGAAAACTAGGGTAGTTTAAAAATTTCTCAACAGAAGGTATTTACTGCAATTGGGTAATTGCATTTCAAGAAGAACATCAAGGATACCCACACATGTGACCGATGACGCCAGCACCAGCTGATCGCTTATAAACAAAATGGATCGAGCTAAGTTTCTCCACATAAGTTAGAACGTTAATCAGTATGAAGTTAATTAAATACAATACCGTGTCACACATTATATTAGCTAAAGTATAATTCTTTTTACTTAACTTAGATTTATTATTTTTGTACTTCATTGTAACCGTGATATATTTTTTCAGTAAGTTCATAATATTTGACATAATTTTGAGTAGCTCCGATTCTCGTAAAAGCTGATAAGTGCTCCAGAATCGCAATGGGAAACCTTTCAGTAAGTTCATACCTGACACAGTTTTGAACAGCTTAGAAAATATCCAGAAAGTTCAATTCTTGGAAGAAGTAGTACCTACATTTTGTCAGTGTTAAAAGGCATCAGAATGATTTCAAGATTCAGAGTTCACTGAATAATTTCTCGATAACAGACGCTTTACTGGAGCACATATCGCCTCTTACAAAAATTGAAGTCTCAGTTGCTTAAGAAAATAATAAAAGTGAGAAATAGATCATTACTTAAAAAATTATTTGTTTCCTTTTTGAAAAGAGGCAAACTACTCAAATGCTTATTTTAAATTCTTTAGGTTTGTTATTGGCTTACATGTTCATAGGGAAAGGATATTATAATTTAACAGTACGGAATTCCAAAGCAGGTAGTATCGAAGCTGTGAAAGACTATATGGAATGCTTTGCAAGCAAAAAATATGTGACATCCTTTCTAAGCGCAACTTATCCCAACTGCAAAGTTTCTGAAATCAAAATTTCGGAGCTAATCACCTTCATGGGTTTATTTTTGCAAATGCAACCCACACTTCGGATCAGTGCTGCAGAAGCTTTGGAGCACAGTTTTATGAGCAATTGCGTCACAGAAGTACTTCCTGGTATGCCGTGTGCAATAAAAGAAAGTAAAACACCGACTGCAACCATAGACCAGTTGATATCAGATCATCAAAAAGAGGTAAGATCGTATACAGAGATACTGATCTATTTGATTCGTTGTACCATCGATCGTTGATACAGTTCCTTAATAAAAAGTATGCATCAAGATGTCAGAAACAATACTGTTTAGACCTGAATAAAATAAAGAAAATTTAAAAACTTAATAGAAGGTGCTAAGTGACATTGTTACTCAATTTAGGAATTTTGCTTCAGGGAATGTAGCAACAGCTGAAAGCTTTTAACATAATACTGGGGGTTCTCAGTAAAAGCCCTTTGTGCAAAGAAAAGTAGAAACAACTAATATTCTATGTTTATACTTCGCATATATCTGAAGCGAGGACCTCTGGGCAAATTTAAAACGTTACGTGGTACGTTTTTCTCAAAGCTTCAGAATGGGATTTCAGAATTCCAGAAACATAGTGGGACCAAAATATTTTAGAGTGCCTCTCACAAAATAATTGTATACAACTGCTTTCAGTAACGTATGAAAATACCTGTAACTCTTTTTAACTTCTTTTAAAAAATTATAAACGGAAACCTCAAAACAGTATTAAATACTACTTAAAGAATATTTTATTTTATAACTGGTGTTAAACAGCCGACCTAATTCCGAGTTTACGACAATGAATGCTTTTGTAACTCTGTAGCCATGTAATTTTGAAGCCTACCCAGAAGACAAGGGAACTCCTAGATCAAGCATTAAAACTAGCCCTCGTGGAAGACTTTCTGAAGAAACTAACCAACATTTCCGTTAAATGGAAACCACCAATGCTTAACCTGAAATCAAGAGGATTTTAACCCATGATCCGTCTACCACTGAGGATATTTTACCTCAGATTTGTGGTGGGAGCGAGCCGGGTGAAGAATTAGTATTAACAAGCCATCGTTGGAATTCGAACCTGGATCATCTCTTGCGAGGCGAAAGCCGATACATTACGCCTGTATACAATAACAAAAACTCTTTATTCAGGTTCCTTAAATAATTTATAATTTGATTTTGGTTCTTAATACCGTCGCATTACAGCTGCGCTAATTTTTTTCAGTGTTTGGCAAAAGATTCTTAAAAACGATCTGAAGAAAATACACATACGTTCAATGCGTTAAAAAAATTTCCATCGGAAAGTACTTGGTGGTTGTAATCACCTGTTCTCCGCATCACACTCCCTAACCTCCTAATTGGGCTGCGAATTTTCCACATATGAAATTTCCGGCAACATTGCTGTTGAGTGGATGCCGAATCACTAGCGGAGAAAATGCAAGCTGATCCGTCACTCATCAGTTAGCTCGGAGAATCTTATCTACAGCCTGAGTTATAGTTGGCGACACCTCTCACCACCATTCAACGATAAGTTATAGTTGGCGACACTTCTCACCACCATTCAACGATAAGTTATAGTTGGCGACACCTCTCACCACCATTCAACGATAAGTTATAGTTGGCTACTCCTCTCACCACCATTCAACGATAAGTTATAGTTGGCGACACTACTCACCACCATGCAACTATAAGTTATAGTTGGCGACACCACTCACCACCATGCAACTATAAGTTATAGTTGGCGACACCTCTCACCACCATGCAACCAGGCAGCGAAATATCTTAAATAAAATGTCTCACTGACAGGTTTCAACTGTTACGTTGTACAAAACTGTCTCGCTGCGACAATGAAAAGTTGTACTGATGTCTATTAGAAATCAAATTAATATACCACAGCGCAAAATCTTATGGAAAAAAAATTATGTACCAAAAATGATGTTTGTAAATCAAATTCAAATCTGGTAATAAGTTTATCATTGAATGGCTATCTCCGTGTCAAAAAATTTACTACTTTGTATATTTTTGATGCATCTTTTTCTTTGTCAGCAAAAATAAGCAAATCTCTAACAATTCCCCCATCAAGATTTTTTTTCTTCAAAATGTAAATTTTCCCCAAAACTCCAAATAATTTCACATTTTATTAGGAATTTAAAAATCAAAAAGAAATCAGGGTCTTATTTAAGAATTTTCAATATACTTCTCCCTTTCTCAGAAAAAAATAAGCAAATCGCAAACTTCTCTTTGTGTAACTAATTAATCTCTACACACTTGCATAAAATAACAAAAGTGAAAATCTACTTCAATGCTGCAAACAAAGCCCGAAAACAACTTCAAATTGCCCAGATCGTCTGGACTTCTAGCTGAGTCCGTCTCATTTCTAACGTCGATGTCTTAGAATAAAAATTTGCTGAGATCTTCCGCAGACTTTTGTTTAATGACAGTGACCCTGTGTTGTTATAAAAGTTTCCCAAATGATAAGTGAACGGTAGTCTGCCGTGAAATTCATCTTCACCGTTCATTCACTTGAGGTTCTGCATAGATTACACGAGTAGTAACTCATTGTTCTCCAGTTATCATTTTATCAACAGCAGCAATGAATTCATTAGAGATCATGGTGATAGTTTGTCCCGAGTGTCTTGGCAGATCTAATGTTGATGTGCTCTTTAGAGTAACTTTTACACCATCTGTTTGTTTAAGGCAATTTGTCATAGACATTATACGCCACAAATAGCACATGAAATTTTCTCTTTACATTTACCTTCCATCTCTAAAAATCGAACAACGGCGCGTTATTTTCTCCTGAAAGCATCGATCTCAGCTTGACTTTGCATTCACCAAAAATGCTCTCTTGAGAACTGAGTAATCAATTTGAGGTGCGCTCATCTTTCTCTAATTTAAGAATTGAAGACTCTGATATAATCATTGCATTCATGATGCTGTCATGCTGGTTCACTTTTCATTTAGGCAACCTTTATACTAACACTGAATGTAATAATGAATGTAAGTTTCAATAAAGCAAATTTATATTTTCAAAGGTTAGGAGTGACGCCAAACTATTTGCGCTAGATATGGAGTTGGAAGAAAGTGACAAGAATATAAATGAAAAAATATCGGCTTGGATAAAATACAAACCGACCTTTGAAAACATCAGAAAAACTCTCCAACATGTCAGCTCTTCTCCATTATTCAAAAACAGTAAATCGAGAACCAGGACAGTTGGTACACAGATATCTAATACTAATCTTAAAATGTTTGTACCAAAATGAATAAATGATTTGGAATTTTACTTAATTAGTATCAAGAGTGTGATTTGATTTAAAAGTTAGAGAAGTACCATATTTTCCATTTTTACAATTAATTATAGGCTATAAAAACAAAGCAAGAAAGGCCGGACCTAGATTTTTTGGATCATTCCATATTATGAAAAATTCTAATAATTTATTTAAGGACCTTTCTAGTATTGGATTCTTTTCTAAACTAATTAAAAATTAATGAAAACAGACATTTTTTTCATAGTTGAAATATTTTAATTATTTTAAAACTGGAATACAAGTCATCAGAAATTTATGTATTTAAAAAAAAAAACATACATTTTTGTAGATTAAACTGAAAATAATACGAAACTATTGACAGTGTTATGAAATTATCGACAATTTAATGAAGAATCGAATATTGAGTGTGCTAAGAAAGTCACTCAGTGGCCAATCAATTAGATCGTAGTTTCTAGTGATTTTCAAAAATACGCAATAATTTCCAAGAATAAAAATTCTCAATGATTTGAGACTGGGTAGTAGTGAATCTAGATGCTAATACGCAATTTTGTACCAGAAATACTCAATAGGATTGAGATCTGGGGATTGCGGGGGCCAACGCAACAAAACGAGGACAGCGAGGAGAGTACATGCACCAAAAAAATAAACGGATCACCCTACATAACTTTTAATATAATGATTGATTCTTCACATTCTAGAACTCATTTTTAATGGTTTAAAGGGATTACCTCAAATATGATAATTAGTGCAGACGGTGTTTCAAGTTACGAAATCAGACACAGAAAAGTATTTTCTCGGAATAAACATACCTTTTTTCCCAACGGTTTTGGATTTTTGACCCTCAAAATAAAGGGAGTAGCCGCACTCTAGAAAACATAGTCCCAATAGTTTGGTCAGGACAGCGGTCCAAAGTTTGGACCCCGTATTGTTAATTTTACTTTTTGCGTATTTCACCATATCTCGGGAACTTTTAAACGAATTGAGGATTTTTTCGCATACTCTTGTATACAATTTGTTTATCCAAAGATAATTCCGGGCGAAATATAACTTTTAATAAATGTTTATTGTTTCTTATTTATTGCATTTAATAATGGTCGGAAAAAATTTCTATTGTAAGATACACGAATTCTTACATCATTTTAAAAAATGCAGTTTTAAATGGCAAAATTCAGCGAAAGTACGCTTTTGTGTCCGATTTCGTAACTTAAAATATCGTCTGCACTAATTAATTAGCATACTTGGGATCACCCCCTCGAACCAATAGGATTGAGTCCTAGAGCGTGAAAATCCGATTGTTAGATCAAAAGTTATTCAGGGGGGTTCGCTTATTTTTTGCGCACTGTACTTGGTCAGCAACGGTGTTTAGATGTATTGTGTTCAGAGTACCGAGCACATTAAACGTTCTAAAGCAAGCCTCGAATTTTTTTATTTTTTTATTCTACATTATTATTATTATTATTATTGGCGCTTACACAGTGAGCCAATAGCTCATTTCTAAAAAATCTAAAAAGTGGTCATAATGAATTGTGCACTTTACCAAAATAATCGAATAAAAATTGATGCATGCGCATAAATAGATATACATACCGCTTTAGATTCTACCCATGCTGGATTATCATTTTCCCTCCTCCCATCCAAAGTGCCGTTCATATGACTGTCAGGATATGAGGAAATATCATCCATGTGTGGGCCTCGCCTGTGCTTTGGTAAGTGGTTTTTCGATTGTACCAAGGTCTCCATCTGAAAGAAAAATAAAACACTATCTAGTTTTGCTGGTTATTTTTGGGTTCGTTTGATTAGTTTAGAAATGTGCACTGTTAGAAATTCGAAAGTGAGGAACTTAGGCTATCGTTCAAATATACTGCAACTTTAATACAGTGCTAAGCTGAATTAAATAATCGTACTAATAGGGGGACTGGAAAGTAATACCGTTTTGATATTCGTTATCAAGACTTTATTTTTAAACAATAATGTATTCACCCTCGTTATCAACAACCTTTCAATGCAGGTTCGAAAATGAATCGAGAAAGAAAATGAATTGGTTCTTAACACTAACAAATAATAATGCGCCGAAACGACATTACTTTTCAGTCCCCCTAATATTTAAATGTTACTTTGATTCAGTTTGAACAAGAGCTATTATAAGACTATAAGTCAAAAGCATTTTAAACAGATGCACAGAAATTTTGAAAAAAAATTTTTTTTTTTACAAGGTTTACAATTTACTTTAAAAATTCAAACTTAATTCTTAACTAATTTAGTATTCAGAAGAATTAAAATCATTTCTTGAAACAATGTTTTTTGCCTTAAAGCTTAATTTTTCGTTTAGAATTAAAGATTCTTTCTAATTTTTTCTAAATTTACATTATTCAATGAAATTAGTTTAATTTCTCATAAAATGTTCACTGTATATTAAGTGTTGTCTAACATTTTTAGCTACCAACTTTACTCGGGTTCTATACAGTAGTTCTTCAGCTATAAATTTTTAAATATTTGTTTACTTTGCTTTACTTTATCACTTTTATGAAACTTTGTAAAACTTTAACATTTTATAATATTTTGCTGAACTATTTGTAACTCAAAAAATGTGTCCAAACGCTTTATTTTATTCAAAAGAAAGTAAAAAGAATCACAGAGAAATGGAACACACATGCTTAGGAAAACGATTCTATAAAAGCTGTTTTTTGAAATAGCTTTTTAATTTTCAATTCTAAACTTCTTCCTAAGAAAAAAGGACATATAGAGCCACTTTTTGAATAATAGTTAGCAAGATTGGTTAATAGTTAGCAAGATTGGTAAAACTAAAAATTGTTTTTAACAAATTTCTTACAAATACTTGTAAGCATCTAGCATTAAATATTTCCAATAACAGGTTTTTTAGAATAAAAAATTATATTTTTATTCATTAATTTGTATACTATACTTCATTACTAGGCTATTACAGAATGGTGTTTTCAAAAACACAATTTAAATTAACTATCAGCAAATTTTAAAAAAAATGGGAAATGTTCATTTATTTTAGAGACTCTCTCCATTTAATTTTCATAACATCTTTCTTTTCGAAAAAAATATTAATAAAAAAATAAAGAATTGCTTTCATTGTTGTTAAATAATGTCAATCAGTTTGTTCATTACGCTTTAAAGAGAACTATGCTATTATGAAATGTTACGATTGCAGCAAATTGCTAACTAAAAAAAAAGTAATCGAATAATTACTATTTTAAAGAATAACGATTTCAAAAAAAACACAATGAAACAAATGATACAACTAACATTTAAAGACATTTGGTAACGATTTCTTATATTACATAATAATAAACAATGATTTTTTGACGCAATATTTGTACAAAAAATATCATTCGACGTCAAACATCAGGTGTTATTCACAAAAAATAATGCTTACATAAAAAAACATTCAAATTTCTTAAACCGTGTTTGACCAGGTGATTCTCATAACTATGCTTCGCTTCATTTGAAGGGTTCCATTTACGAGATGCAATTAGCTTTTAAATAATATAACAGATTATTGACTTAATTTACTTATTTTTGCTGTTTATGCTTGAGTCTGTTTACTTGCCGTTGTGTTTGAAGAACATAGTGGGAGAAGGTACTAATAAATGTCAGTTCTGAAAAACAAATTCTCTTGAAGAAAGACTTCTTATTTTAGTTTTAATTTAACTGTTTATGCTTAATTCTGTTTACTTGCCGTTGTGTTTGAAGAACATAGTGGGAGAAGGTACTAATAAATGTCAGTTCTGAAAAACAAATTCTCTTGAAGAAAGACTTCTTATTTTAGTTTTAATTTAACTGTTTATGCTTAATTCTGTTTACTTGCCGTTGTGTTTGAAGAACATAGTGGGAGAAGGTACTAATAAATGTCAGTTCTGAAAAACAAATTCTCTTGAAGAAAGACTTCTTATTTTAGTTTTAATTTAACTGTTTATGCTTAATTCTGTTTACTTGCCGTTGTGTTTGAAGAACATAGTGGGAGAAGGTACTAATAAATGTCAGTTCTGAAAAACAAATTCTCTTGAAGAAAGACTTCTTATTTTAGTTTTAATTTAACTGTTTATGCTTAATTCTGTTTACTTGCCGTTGTGTTTGAAGAACATAGTGGGAGAAGGTACTAATAAATGTCAGTTTTGAAAAACAAATTCTCTTGAAGAAACATTTCTTATTTTAGTTTTAATTAGCTGTTTATGCTTAATTCTGTTTACTTGCCGTTGTGTTTGAAGAACATAGTGGAAGAAGGTACTAAATGTCAGTTTTGAAAACAAATTCTCTTGAAGAAAGATTTCTTATTTTAGTTTTAATTAACTGTTTATGCTTAATTCTGTTTACTTGCCGTTGTGTTTGAAGAACATAGTGGAAGAAGGTACTAAATGTCAGTTTTGAAAAATAAATTATCTTGAAGAAAGATTTCTTATTTTAGTTTTAATTAACTGTAAAGTACTATTTAGTTCTTTGCAAAGTCCTTAAGCTTCTTAGATTACAGAGGAAGAAGGCTTTTACAATCTTGAAAAGCCAAGAGTGGAAGAATTTTCCAAATACGTTTGGAAAATGATAGACAATGAGTAACTTATTCTTAGTTAGATACGTTTGAAGAACTTAGTGGAAGAAGGTACTGAAGTGACAGTTTTAAAGAAAAAAAAATTAAAGGGCGATCTAATTTTATTTTTAACATGGTGTCAAACATCGGCGAGTCACTGAAAAAAAAAACATGTCTTTTGGTAGCAAATTAAAACACTAAGAGAGTAAATGTTATGACGCGAACAGTTTAAATGAGTGTTAGGAGTTTATTTTATTTTATATTTCTGGCATTGAACAGCCGACTCGATTCTCAGTTTATGGCTATCAATGTTCAACTTTGTAGCCATGTCATTTTGAACGCAAAACAAAGAAGACAAGGGAACTCCTGGATCAAGCATTGGAACAAACCGATATTTGTGGAAGATTTTTTGATGGAACTAACCCGCATTTGCGTTACATAGATATAAAAATCACGAAAACCTCCCATGGTAAGCCTGACAGCAAAGGGGCTCTATAATCCGTTTACCACTGAGGAAGTTTTACATCAGCACTGTGGTTGGTGTAAGCCAGTTTCGGAATTTGTATAGAGCAGCTATCACTGGGATTCGAACCCGATTACCTCATAGGAAGGAGAACGCTCTATCCTTTGAGCCATCACGGCTCAATGTTAGAGATTAAAAGATCTTGCCAATGAGGCTTGTGGACAAGAAATGAAAGGCAAGGCATAATCTAAGCCCTATTGCCAACGTATTAAATTAAAGCCAATCAACTCTCAGTCATTAAAATATCACTTATAATCTTTATCCACACGGCTCTTCATCCATAAACCTTTTTAAAGCTCATTTGCAACTGGAATGAAAAATCTTCGAATGTTTTGTGAAAATTAGTATTCTGTAAAATGTTAGGTACTATATAGTAAACCCTCAATTAACAACAGACGAGATATCCTCGATAGGGTTCTTAAACATTTTTTGTTGGTACAAAATTATTTAGTAAGTAAACACCAATAGTATTTTGTCTACAGAAAATTGCGAAACACAAGTCTGGTACTTTTCTAACCCTTCTATATGAATTACATTTATTAAATAGTAAATGGTACTAATATAAAATTAATAGTTACAGTATTTATTTCATATTGATGTTTATTGAGAGTTGAACCTTTCATAGCTGCATTACACAGTGGGCCAGCATACAAGGTTTCGTAGCCAAAATTAGAATTTCGATAAAATTTGTTTCAAAATTTGGGGTTTTTTATTTAGGGGTTTTTATGTGCAGGTAAATTGAATTCATAGTTAAAATTTTGACACACACTAAAAATACCCCCAAAAAACAAAATGGCGGCTGAAATATGGCGAGCGAAAATAAAAAAAATAATATAGTAAGTTTAAATAATTAAATATGGCATAGAAAATATAATAATTTTCGTAATTTTATATTAAAAAGGTAAAGCAAATTATATTTCCGAAGTAATATAACAAAATAATGCGAATTGATTACAAAATAACGCGAAAACATGAAGAAAAAACATAATTTTTGTTTTTCGGTATATTTAGTCCACCTTCGCAATACAAGCAAAATTGGGCAGGTTTTTTCGAAAGAAGAAACATCAAAGAAGACAACAAAAAAAAAGTTTAACTAATTACCTCGTGGAACTTTTTAGAACAAAGTTTCGAAAGTCATTCAAACATTGTAAAATGTCAAATGATTAGATATAAACTATAACTTTGTCAAGAGTATTAGCAAATCCAACAAATTGAAAAATTGTACTATAATTTCTGACTAATTACTCTGATAAAAATGTAACAGTCACGCAAAATTCCTATATATATTTCTGAAATAAAAATTTAAAAGTTACATTTAAAAAAAATTTAAGTATATTTTTCATTACATTGTACTCTCGTCAGTCCAAAAAGTAAATTATAATGTTTGGAATGATTATGAATACTTAATTTAGGCTATATTAAAACTGCCAACAAATATTTAAGTTGAAAATTTAATTTTCGACTTTTGGCCAAAGATCATGGTCTTCTGGCCCACAGTGCAATATAGCAAAGTATCACCTTTTTAAAATTTACACGAAATAACTGTCTTTAGATGTAGGAAATACTTATATTCTTTTCAGCAGTATTATTTTTTTAAAAAGAACAAAAAGAAATAAGGGAGATTACGGTACCTCTCTTCTCTGTCCACGTTTTGCTTCCTGCTTTCCCAAAGGCGCAACATATTCACAAGGGAAAATACCGGAATCTCCATTATCGAGGACACCATATAACCAACCTAAAAAAAGAACAAAAAAATAATTTTAAAACTCTTTTTCATTTGATTGATCTTCTAATTTTAAGAATTTTATAGACACTCTAGTTAGAAATCTAAAATCGAAACACTATTAGTCCATTGAATGGATTTGCACTAACTGACAATCTAACTGAATTGCTAGATATTTACAATAGCAAGATAAAGGAACAATCTAATGAATTGCTAGACAATTACTATTTCAATTTGCTAGATTGCTATTTCAAATGCACTAATAGAAACGAATTAAATGTTAAGTTTATTGGCAC
This sequence comes from Parasteatoda tepidariorum, assembly GCF_043381705.1. Classification (NCBI taxonomy): domain Eukaryota; kingdom Metazoa; phylum Arthropoda; class Arachnida; order Araneae; family Theridiidae; genus Parasteatoda; species Parasteatoda tepidariorum. The sequence goes on along the minus strand of NC_092212.1, from coordinate 47,329,810 downwards.
AAGGTTTAAAGAAGTATACAAATGCACAAACATATTATATAATTGCTATACACAATTAGAGAATTTTGTAAAATGCCCCAATAGACTAATTGCTTCAAAGAGACTTATAGAAAAATCAATTGGGGTTCACTAATCGATGCATTTTAGTCATAGGAATTAGATAATGCCGAGCCTTTTATTTTTTAATACGGAAGCTCCTCATAGGCGTATTAGTTTATAACTTAAAAATAAATTATGTAAGTTTATAAATTGATTAAATTGTCCTTTTTCAGTTTAATATTTTTTTTAAAAAATGTAAATTTTATTTCCCATAATTTGCGAAAAATTACCCTATTTCACAATTGCGTCTCAAATTTTATGTTAATGCAAGTCTGCACAGAATATTGTTCTTAAAAGACTTAGTTTTTATTAAATCTGAAATTATTTCTAGGAAAAAAAAGACAAAATTAATTAAAATTACAATCGTATTGTTTTTGATTTTAGACTTTTATCTGTTTAAAGTTTATTGAACTCAGAATTTAATGATAACAAAGGTGGCAGTTACAGTTAAAAGAAGATTTAAGGAACAAAAAATAATCTATATCAAACATTTTCAATTTTAAGAGACTCCTAGTTAGCGGAAGTTCCAAAGTCCAGGCTTATCATATTATGGATTTAATTCAATACTTTTTAAAAATAGTTATCACAAATCAACATTAATTTCATTTAAGCATAACGATTATGATTTAAAGAATTCAAATTCGTTGAAGCTAGCTTAACAATATTTGTAAAATTAAACAATAGCTTTTAATTACTAATTTTCACTCTAAATTAGTTCTGCACAAATCAACATTAATTTCATACAAGCATAACGATTATGATTTAAAGAATTTAAATTTGTTGAAATTAACTTAAGAATATTTATAACATTAAATAACAGCTTTTAATTACTAAAATTTCCCTCTAAATTAGTTTTTCAAAACATATAATAATCATACTATATATATAATTGAATAATCTGAAAATATATTTAATGCAAGACGCTTGCTTATTAATACAAAAATTATTTACTTCTATAAAACTCCTTTTAAGATTAAAAAAATATGTTGAAATCATCACTTAAATATACAAAAAATATATATATATATTTATAACTACACACAAAGTTTATGAGTTCATTCAATAAAAATTCAGTGTGCAAAATTGAACCAATTTTGGTCGGAAAATAAAGTCACATTGTTTGCGGACAAATAATTAAACATAAATAAACATTTTAGAGCTGATTTCCCACTCTAGCTATACGAATATGACCTTCCCATCTACAAGGTCGTTGAAAAGCATTAGCTTTACGTATTTATCCCAGACACTTTTTTGGACGTCATATAATAAAAAAAGACGTCGTAATTTCAGTGCGAACACTTCGCGCTTAACAATTCGATCTTCGTTTATGAATTATTCATATACATTCCTTAGATTCTGATACGAACGAGAATTATTATTTTTTGATTTGACATGAAAATTATTAAAAATTTTTTTTAAACAAACTCGAGGTGCTTTTGTCACTGAAATAGGAGACGTTTCGCATTAATCAAATAATAATATCACTGTGTGAATATTTAAAATCGATTTCCTTTTAAATTGTGATTTGTATATTGAAAATATAGATGTGAATTTTGATTATATAAACACACTAAGCGTAGAACTAAACAATGTGGAAATCACAAACAGAGGTTTATGGACATACTGCAATTTATGATCTATTATGAAGAACCTTCAACAGTTCTAAACACAGAATCAAAGAGGGAGACGCAGAGATACAGAAGAAAATTACAAACAAGTTACATCAAGAAAAAAAAGGGTAGACTAATGAGGTCTCTTTAGTTGTTGTTTGCAATTTTCTACTGAGTTTTTGTGCTTCCCTCTTTCGTCAAGTGCTGGAACACTCATGAGTGGTGATGATAGAACTGAGATTGTAGCAATTGCGTTTATGTAGCATTGCAGTTGTTTAGCTTTATTCGCATATAGCATAAAGTTGATCTTTTTTCTCTTTATATTAAGAAATTTATTAACATTTATCCTTATTTCGATTGCTAAGAAAATAAAATATGAAAAATGAGATGAAAAAAATGTGCCCTGCGAAAGTTGATCACATAGTTCACCGGAATGCGTTCTGCAATAATAACCTTAAAAGTTGTTTTTGTAGCAATACAATTTCTTAGCTTTATTCACATAAAGCATAAAGTTGACCCTTTCTTCACTTTATGTTAAGAAATTTAATCACATTCATCATTATTTCGTTTGGTAATGTATAGAAATGAGAATATAAAATGATATATAAAATGAGATGAAAAAAATTTGCTCTGTAACGTAACAATAATCCTGCAAAAGTTGACCACCTGTTTAAGTTGGCTGCAAAAACAATGCACTTCAAGTAGTCGACTTATACAGGTTCCACAGTACAAGTGCCAAACATTTTCTGACAGCTACAAAATTTTACCGTCTAATGAAATTTCGACCAACTATAGCGCTCAAGTTTTTACTAGAACTTTTTGCCAGAATATATCATTAGTTTAAATCATTTTATGGAACGGATACAAACATAATTCTTCATTTTTAATTTGACAGAGTTGCTAACTAACCACTTTCTGCGATGAATATCACAATAAAAAATTTTACCAACACAGATGTGTGCTGCTCACATTTTTCGTTCTTGGTGTGACATGTGTATTTTAAACTCTCTTGGAAAAGGTATTTTGTTTACAAATCCTTTTTTTTTTATTATTTTTATCTATACTATCAAAGAATCACAGCCTCAAAAACATTGGCAACAATTGTAGGCTGTGAATGAACATCGAGAGTTTTACTGAATTATTTATATGAGAATCGTAAAATTTTATTCAGACTATTGACGTAGTTTTGACGTTCATGCCGGTAGTCTGCAGCTGATTCCTTGTTTTGTTATTCTTGTTTGTAGCGTAAAGGCGCTATCAAAAACGCTTTAATGTGTTCTAGAACACATCAAGAATTTATTTTCCGATCAGTGCCTTGTGGCACTTTTAAGGAGCATTTCTATCTTCTTTATAACACTAATTTATTCAGTTTATATATGTTATTTTGTAGCTTAAAAGAAACTATTCGGGGTGTTCATAAGGACCGCCCTTAATTTTTTCAATTCTCACTGAAGTAAAATACTAAAGATGACACAAATTCGTATTTAAGCAAGAAAAAAAAAATCAAAACACTTTCGATGTTTGATCATTCACTAGTGAGCATGGGGGCACGAAAGCTTATCAAGGTATGAAGAAGAAAAAAAACTTTATTTTTTGTATCTTGTATTATTTTACATAATCGCTAGATTTTGGTAATATTTTGTTTTTCCTGGTCTGAATTTAATATGCTATTCCCAACGCAAATTTCTTTTTCATTTAATTTTTGACAAATATTCTAAAAACAAACAATAGAGAATTTAAGTGGCAACATTTTTTAAATTTTGTAATATTCTACATATTCACTAGATTTTGGTAATATTGTGTTTTTCCTCGTTTAAATTTAATATGCTATTCCCAACGCAAATGCCCTTTTCACTTAATTTTTGACAAAGATTCAAAAAATTGTTTTAAAAATAATGTATAATAAGTCTCAAATTATTATAATAAGTCTTAAATTATAATAAGTCTCACGCTGCTGATATGAGAATCTGAATATTCCAACTCAAACGGAGTACTTCTAAATAAACACGTTTTTTTGGATTCGCAATTAATTATTGATACTGATTTTCAGACGATGGATTTATAATTAATTACTGATATTAATTTCGTTATTATTAATATTCTCGAAAATTCCGGCAGCTAATACAATTAATTACTGATACAGACTTCGTCATGATTAATATTCAATCATCAAGATTACTTAAACGAGAAATTTTGCAATTAATTTAATTAGACGAGAACCGTGTAAAAAATGTACCTCACGAAACTTTCTCAGTTTTTGACGAAACCGTTCCTTGCATATGCTCCAAGCGAATATTTCGTCAAAGTGAGGAAATAACTACCGCCACTTCTTCGAGGAAACGAATTTCGTCGAAATAAACAAATATTTCGTCGTTCTACTTTTTTTCAATAATAATAATATTAACAATAATAATAATAATGAAACCTAACCTAATATATCTAACTTTTTTAATAATCACTTAAACGTGAGTAACTACACAACAAAGACATATAGAACAGAGATATAAATCACGCCCATGCCTAAAACAAGGTTCGAACACCGGATCTTCCTACTACAAGGCTAACTCTTTGACCACCACAGTAGCCGGTAGGCTTAATTCATCACTTTATTTTCGATTGTCCAGTTTTTATTCTAGTTTCATTCTAATTAACAATCTCAAACAATGCACTACGATGAGATTTCGTGTTGAGGAAAGATGATCACATTTTTTAGAGTTCGCGTTTAGTCATAAATCGCATGATTTCGTGACGAAATGATTCATAAAATTAACGAAATACTTCTCAAGGATTGCTGAATCGTCAAAAGTGAGAATTATATTTCCGAGAGTGCATACTTGCTTATAACAGCAATTAAATAATCTTTGTTGATATGTGAGCGAGGACTTTTTAACTCCAACTACAGTTGAGTAAAATAAATAAAGATCTAAATAGATTCAGGTATAATTTTAGTTAGATGTAAGTAGGCTAAATCTAAATTATCCTTAAACTAATTAAAGATCTCACGGAAAGAGACTGATCCTTAACTTCAGTTTCTTTCTTCCTGTTCCGACTAACATGGAAAACACAGAAGCAGACAGGAAATAATAGTGAAATTAATTAGCAATTCAAAAAAATTACACGCACGTCGCATTCTGAAGGAAATAAATTAAAACGAGAGTAAATTTGTCAGCTAAAAATAATTGTCGCAAAACACGGCAATTGTTGTTTTCAGCATGATGATCAAGATTCGATACTGTGTCATGTAACTGAAATATCGTGTCTTAAAAATAAATTTAAAAACCCATTTGTTTTATTTATGAGTTTTCTAATTTCTTTCTATGAAACTAAAATAAAAATTTTCTTTGGAATTAAAAATAATCTTTAATTAATTAAACCACGGTATAATGCGCATAATATAAATTTAGGACATTATGATGGAAATATTTAGGTTTCGAGATTTCTGTTTTTATAAAATTTTTAAAATGCAAAACAAGTTTTTTAAAAGGAATATTTAATTTTAAAAAAATTAGCAACTCGAATTAATTTTTGGATTTAAGAAGTCCTCTTTTCCATATGAAAAACAACTTTCATAACAAAAGCAATAAGTGCTTTTTTTGCTTTCATAACAAAAGCAAAAGCAATAACTAAAACAGCTAAATGCAGGCGCTCAAATTTCCGGTTTTTTCGTTTCGGGTTTTTTTTTTATGTCATTCGAGTCTGTTGTTGTTGTAGCTATATAGAACATAAAATTCTTAATGAAATCTTTTAATCCACAGCTTCCTGAATAAACTGATCTAAAACTGATTTAAACTCTCTAATTATATTAACAAAAATAACTTTATGAATTTGAGATTTATTATTATTGTAAAAACAAATGAAATTTTCGTAAATTCATTTCGATTTTTATCAGGTTAAATGGTTTTATATAATTATTATAAATGTCGAACATGAAAATAAAAGTTTAATTTTAGCTACACGACATTCGCATTTTAGTAGGTCATGAAGTTGAAGAGTTCCGGGTCACTGAGCGAAAATTGTTTAGAGAGAGTTATTGTCATTAAAAGAGACTAAAAAGTGAAAACTTTATTAAGTCATATGTTCAAAATAATAATTTTAATAATACTAATCGCACTTACAAATTTAGAAACTGCTTTAAAATTATCTAATACCATTTTCTCTTTAGCAAAGATTTTGAGGGTAGAAATTTAAAAATATAAATTTAACTCATGCATAAAATATATGAATTAAATATGAATAAATATAAAATATGAATATACAAGCGAATACAGATTTTTAACATATCTCATACTTATAGGAAAAAGCTATCTTAAAAGGGATTTGAAGTATAAAAATAAATTATCTGTTTTTTTTTTAAAAAAAGTAAAGTAAATAACTTTATTGACAATTTCTTTAATCAATGAAAATCTATTGTTAGTTTGATGTATTTAGGTTATTGGTGGTGGTTAGGTATTGGTGATGCATTTAGACAGATTTTGGATTTTATTATACACTAACGTGCGTGAAAATTGCAACAAAAGGGAAGAATTGTACAAATGAGCATGAGCAATGATGGTACACGTGCAATCACTTTGTAATTCTAATAGTTTGTTTATCTTACATCACTTTAAATTTCACGTATGTTTGGTTCAGTTGTAAGTTTGGTTTGGTTTTCAAACACATGGTAATGCTAGTAGAAGCATTAAAAATACTCATAAACAGTAATTTACGATAAATCTATGTAATTTATTAGGATAAAAACTTTTCCTCGCAGATTTTTTTTCTTCATATTTATAAATAGTGCATGGTAGAAACATATATTATTAATTAATATTTTTTATTAATTTCACGTACTTCAATAATACAAAGCTACTTAGTAAATTAATTTTTTCATAATTACATGCACCATAAATCAAAACTACTTCGTAAATTATTTTTATTTCGTAATTAAGCAATGTGAATTATACAAATCTATTTAATAAATTATTTATTTTAAAGCTCCTTTTTACAAATATTAATGTAATAAACTAACATATCAGAATTAATAAAATTATTAGCGCAAGTGCACGAAAATATTTCATAGTGACGAGAGTTTGCAGTATGTTATCGAATATTTTTAATGTCATTATTATTACATTATAATGTAACATTAGTTAATTTTAATAAACCATAAACGAAGACAAAGTATGCGATACATTAAATAAAAATGTAATTGAGATGAGCATCAGTATGCTATTTAAGAAAAAAAATTACAGTATTTTGAAAAAGAGTCGAAATAAAGAAAAAAGCGTATTTCATTTTTATTGTTTACTTCATTACTTTTTAATTCTTTTCTTATTGTTATGTACTTTGTTGGTTTGAATTCGGAAATTACTTAAAGTAAACCGAAAAAGGAGTATTTTTTTTTAATATCCTTAAATCACTAATTTTTTTTAACAGACATGCATGTCTATTTCCTTAAAATACAAAACAATATTCGAAACCTTAAGAGGAAATAAAGATAAAATAATATAAAAAGATTGATGTTTTTTTTTTTCCATTTCATTACATATTTTATTCTTAACTATTATTTTTAATTTCATTGGTTCGGGCGAGAAATTGTTGTCGTGTAAAGAACTTTTATTTCTGATACTAATTTTCTTACTAAATAAAAAAATTTAAAAATTTACAAAATTAATAACTACAGAATAAAATAAAACGTTTCTTGATTTTTGTTTCATTTTATTACTATTTTACGCTTTATTTAATTTAACTTAATTGGTTAAAAAAAGTAATCATTTTTCGGGGAATAGTAAAAAAAAAATTTTACTTTAAATTTTTATCGCAAAAAAGGGTTATTTCTTTAAAATTAGAAAAATCTAACTAAAGAAAAATAAATAAATATAAATATTTTATTTCATTTCATTACCTTGGATGAATTCTTTCACACAAGAAACCCTTTCACTAACACAGCTGCTAGGTCGCAAACGATTTTGATGAAAAGGAAGAAGCAAATCATCAAATGAAGAATATTTCATTTTTGAGTATTCCATCATGTTACTTTCACGGTTACGGTCATTTCGAAGGAGAAAACGAAACCACCACCATATTCCGCTAAAGACGAAACAACAAATGACAACAAATAACTTGCCGAACTCAGACCGGAGTGTTTTCCAACCTTTCCACCTGTTTTTTTGTTCAGTGCTTGCGACCATGAAAAGGGGAACGGGTACAAATAAAAGGTAACTTGAACTCAGCGTAGCAAACGATATTTAATGAAGTTGCAACTTATCGCTGACTGTTTTGTTTTTATTCATAAAAGCTCACTGATTTAATTTTCATTGTTACTGACAAAATGCATTTTTTTATTGAAGTTTATTGTTTTAATCACATAAATTATTTTAATTTTGATGATGATTAGTACAAGTACAAAAGTAAACAATGTACAACGGTACAAAAGTGAACCGTTAAAAAATTTATAGGTTAAACATTTTTTCTTTTTTTAGATTAACTAATTTCCCATCACAGTATTAGTGCTGATGTATGTAAAAGTAAATTATTTTTTGAGTTATACAGTATTCTAATTTTACTGCAAAAATTCTTTTCGGATTTCGTAGGAAATTTTAATACAGAAATCATTCTGATTTTAATATAATTCCGTTCGAGAATTTCAAATTAATAAAACTATTTTCGAACCATTAAAATAACTGCTTTATTTTTTGTGTTTATCTCTTCAAAGTGTTAGAAAAAACCAGTAAAAATTTACTTAATGTGTTACAAGCATAACATTAAAAAAAAAAAAATGTGAATTATATTAAGAAATCAAATACGCAGAATTTGTTGCAACAAGGAAAATATTTTTGATAATTTTTTTTTATTATTTCCATCAGGGTTTTATATAGCAAAGATTATTTTTTAAATTAAATTATTACAACATTAAACATTATCTCAAATAAATATATATTTAAACATATATATTTTCCTTCTTTTGAAGATAAATCAAGCAAAGATAATCACAAACATGAAGTTTTTTTTTGTAACATGTTAATATTTCCGATAGAATTCCTTTAAAGTTTTCTTTTTCAAACAAGATTAATAATTAGAGCATTTTAAACTTATTCACAGAAACTTTTTGGACTACTGGCTGACCTTTAGTTCCCAAACCACATTTTTATACTAATCGTAGATAAAACTTTTTTAGATCATTGATTCTACTTCATGCTTTGCACCCAATGAAGCATAATGTGACAGTTAAAAAAAATTAAGATATCGTTCAATTTAAGGAACAAATAAGTTAAAAGAACAAGAATAAGAACAAGAATAATATAGAAGAAATACAGTTTTTCACTGTAGCACCTGCATTTTATAGGAATAATACTTAACAATTTTAATTTTTTTTAACTTTTAAAATCATTTTTATTTTAATACATTGATCTAAAGCAGGGCTGTCCAACTGCAAAGAGCCCACGGGCCAGAATTCCGGTCACTGATCACCTGACGGGCCGCAGTTTGAAAAAGTTGAACAATAACCTCTTACCTCTTATACAATAACAATTAATAGTTGAATTATTAATTATAAAACAATGGAACAGAAGGATTATAAAACAATTTGCTTATATTTTAATGGGAAAACTGAGGGTGATCAGCCTGAATAAGAAATTGGCGGGCAGCACAATATGTGCTGGCGGGCTAGATGCGGCCCGCGGGCCGCCAGTTGGACAGCCCTGATCTAAAGGATTTAAAGCAGCCACTTTTAAAGACATGTTATGAAAGACATGTTTTTTTTTACTTAAATAATAATTAATGATATTCTTTATTTTTGCTTAAATAATGATAATATTACCGATATATCATGTCTTTTTTTTACTTCATTTTAGACAAGAAATCTAAAAATATGTATTCTTGCTACCTTGATCCATAATTTTCATTTGCATTGTTAATGCCATAAATGAATAAAAACTACAAAATATAACTGTCCGATTTTACTTTTTTTTTTATGATTCATAGTTTTGTTTATAATAGTAACCTACATTTCATAAACCTGTAACATAATGAACCAAAAATAAAACATTCCTAAATACAATTTTAACAATAAAAATCAAATCATTAGAATGCAAGAATTTTTTCTCAACTGACTCATTACACCTCACGAAGCACGAATCAGAAGATTTTAACTCGAAATGTAATGACATTAAACAAAGACGCAGAACCAATTTACCCTTTTTTGTTCTATTAAAGAAAAGTAAGAACAAAGGCAGAGGAAACCTAAGATATTATTCGTTTAATGCTTTGTTTCTTCGGTAAATCCACCGTCATCAAAAAAAAGTTCTAAACTTACCTGTTATTTTTGTTCTTGGAACCGTGACTCCTTTAATAGGACAGGAGAGGTCCGTTTAAAGATCGTGATAAAAGATTGACCGGATATGCGTCACTCTGCGACCGGACGCGAAAAAATCCGTAATAAGGATTATTAGCATTGTTAGATTGAGAAGAACTAAAGCGTAAAATGTTAATAGATAGAAAAATTTAGAAAGGAAATGTTGAACTACATCGGTATTCGCAGTTATTACTTCGAATAACGCTGGAGAGCATTTTTTCCCCTGTTACATGAGATTTCTGTTACATGTGTAACAGGGGGTCGCATGAATGTTGCTACAAACTTCTAAAGGAGTTAGGGTAGTCCAACAGCATAATAATTGTATATTGAAAAAACAAGCTAGGAAATGTCCTCGCCGCATGGGGAAATTCCCAATTATGAATTGTTTCTTCGTGTGCTTCAGAGCGGGTCTTAGTAGGGTAGTAACCCCTAGCTGCATACAACGACATTTTCCTTGAACGGGTTCTTATGCAATTTAAATCCAGATGATGTACCCTAATCATCCTAGAAGTTTGTCGCAACATTTATGCGACCCCTGTAAAATATATAACATTTTTAAATTTGTACATTTCGACAAAAAAAAAAACTAAAAATTCAATTTAAAAAAATCTGTTGCTTTAGGAGCAAAACTAATATCGGATTTGAAAACCACACTGACGAATTAGGCGAGATCATTAGTTGTATAAATGCAACAAGAAATTTAGTTCTTATGAAATATTTTAAAAATAAAGCAATCTTTTTAATGTTAATAGGTTCACAATACTTCAGTTATATACTTCAGTTGTAAATGTGGATTTCCGTCCGAAAAAAAATGGGAAACGCTGTAATATGCAATTAAAATTGCAGCTAACGGGCGCAAAAATTTGAGAACTGTACAATGAGAAAATAAATTAAAAACTAATTTTTCTTCAGGCCGATCATTACATGGGTTAGACTCCTCTTGCCGTCAGGCTAACCGCGGGAGGTTCTCGCGGTCTTCATTTCCATGTAACGCGAATGCGGGTAATTCCATCAAAAAGTTCTCCACGAAGGCAAATTTCTCTCAATACTTGATCCAGGAGTTCCCTTGTCTTCTGTATTAGGTTCAAAATTACAAGGCTACGGAGTTGAAGATTAGTAGTCGTTAATCCAAAATTGGGTCGGCTGTTTAACGGCGGTTATAAAATAAATAAAAAAATAAAAAAACTAAAACGAATGATTTTACTTGAGTTTGCGAATAAACTCCTAAAATATAATATTCTGGAATAGGGAGACTAACTTTCCGATAACAGACATTATTACATAAATAAAATGAAAGCGAAACCCCTCTCAATTCATTCCAAGAGTGTATAATAGTGTATTCAAAACAGGATATGTTTGAGGTCTTGACCTTGGCATAAGATGAAAACGCTCCTAGGCAGAATTAAAGAAATTACCATCTTCACTGGAAATCGTTTTATGGTAATATATATGGAAAGCCCGGTGTCGCTTTAGAATGTTAAGGTCAATCTTATAACACACTTCCCTGACGAGTTATTCAACATTTCTAATACGCAGAATCCTATCGAGGGTTAAAATGAAACAATATTTCCTTTATGGTAACTTTTTTTGTCCTAATAAAATGCTTTAAATCGACATGTTCTTCGAACTTCTTGATATGCGTTGAGCTGAAATATACTCCGAACCAAACAGGGAAAATAAAATCGAACTGCTTACTGGCTCTCATACATAAGGCAAAGGAAGTTCAGAGAAAGGAATAACTTAATGGATTCATGGATTCAACTTAATGGATAGTTTCAGGATCTCGTATCTTGTGACGGAAGCTAGCTATTATTTATCCATTATTTTAAAACTGTTTTTCGAAAGCCTTGTCGTCATATTAAATAATGATTTTTAGCGAATAATGTGCTATTTTTATAAATGGTGTGAGTTTGTAACAGTTACTCGTGGCTGTCATGTTACGTTTTGTCCATCATTAAACAGCGCCCTCTAGGCTGATAATTAAAATGGCGAAGAATGAAGGAAAGTCACAGTTTTGTGAAAATAAAATGCGTTTGCGGCATTTTAAATTAATTGAATAGCTCCTAGCTCTAACATAAGTTTATAATCTTGTTCTAAGGCAGTAAGCCAAATTAGATAAGTTTGTTTCTCATGATACTAATTTTTCAAATTCAATAGTTTACTGGCGATGAACAACACCATGATGGAACCACTAGAAGATATTGGTAAACACCAAACCCATTACCTAACCAAAGTAACGATGGTTTGGCAGATTAACATCCAATTATGACAAATGATTTCCATTTACTGCCGTAATCAACTATATAATCAACTAATACTCCCATTGTAGCAGGTCCACAGTTGCGGTGCAACAATAATTCTGATAAATTGTCGCTACTAGGCAGGGATAGCCAGTTCGGTGGGGTGCCGGGCTCATGTCCAAGAGTTCGTGGGTTCGGTCCCAACCGGTTGAAGACTCCCCGTGTAGTAAGTGGTGACTGATGCACGTTGGATCTGTCGAGTCTCAAAGTCCTCCAATACCTCTGGGGGTACTGATCCAGGAGTTTCCTTGTCTTCCGCATTGGGTTCAAAATTACGAGGCCCAAGAGTTGAACATTGGTAGCCGTAAACTGAAAATTCGATCGGCTGTTCAACGACGGTTATGAAATAAAAATAAAATTGAATAGTCAATCCCTGCGGTCGTCGGATAAAAACTACACCCAAATAAAACATATTTTTTGAACTTATTGAATCAATTTTGGCAATGGATCTATCAGTAAAATCATCCAATCAAAAAAAAATCATCCAGCCGAAAAGAACAAAACACCTCCATGCTACGGAAACACCAAAATATGCTCCATTTCCAAAAAATAAAGAAAAACGCATTGAAATTTGCAACCCTACCTCTTCAATTTAATAAATTCTTTAAATATATACCCGAATTAAAAAGTACTGAATAGCAATTCTAATCGCTTAGGTAAAGTGCTTTTTTCCTTTGACAAAATAAAAAGAATGGATGGCTTACGATAAAAAAAAAAAACAAGCAGATAAAAGAGAACTTAATCTAGTTAACGAAGTGAGAACAGCTGACCTCTAAAAGCCGTTTTGGCGGTCAAGTATGAAGCATTAAGAGAGCAAAATAACACAAAATAGATTAATAATCAAATTTAGTTTATTATAGTGACCTGAAAAGTAGCTTTTTGAATTTAAATTGAGAGTAATTTCAATGAAAATCGAAAAAGAAGTTTGCGATTTTAAAAGGATTTTGAACTTTTGTTTATAACGTCCGATTAATCTAGATACGAGAAATTTAGTTTTTGAGATGGATATAAATAACAGTTACAACAAAAGTTTTAATAATTTTTTTAAAAATTACACTTAAAGAGCAAATATCTAAATGTTTTTATGAATTGCTATCAGCTAATGGAGATACTATAAAATACAAAACTTTTTTTACGCTTACTCTGTTGCAGAATGTGTAACACTAAACAGGTCACGATATTGCTAAAATGTTTCAACATTTAAAAATAAATATTTGGCCTTTTTTTTAATAATGCTTTTCTCTCAATATTTGAAGTTGTTTTTATTTGGTATTGATATTCCTGTTTTCGCAAGCCCAGTTTTACTTTTTCTTTAAATAAGAAAAAAAATTTCTTCAGTGCAACCTATACAAGTAGAGTTCCGATTATCCGAGTTTCCGTTTTAACCGAGCTATCAAATACTTCAAGGATTTTTTTGTTCCAGTTTATTTTTTAAGACTACAGCCGTAAAAAACTGAATTTTATCTTCCAAACACTCAGGGAAATGAAATCCAACAACTTGATCCGATGATCGTTAATATAGTCAATAATGAAAATGATGAAGATGAAGACAGTGACGATGAAAAAATATATATATAAATGAATGTAATATGTCATGCGTGTGAATGTAATATGTATGCATGTCCTTCATACTCCTAAACCATCCGACAGAAAGCGATGAAATTTGGCATACAGATAGTTTCAAGCACAAGGAAGGTCACTGTCAGCATTAGAACATTCTGCGACAAATCGTTCTTGCAGGATGAGCGAAAAACGAAATAGAATTTTCTGATTGGTTAAGCATTAGTCATTGTTTTAAATTTAACGAATCAATTTTCACATATTTTAAAAATACATCAGTGATAATTGCTAGCTTATAGCTTCGTTTGACCAAAAAATAATTTATTGCACGTATTAATTATTTTATATTCGCTATGCCAGATTAAGGCTCCTATACTATGATTCAGGGGCTCTATGCCAGATGAATTCAATGAACATTACGTAGTAGCACACGTGGTCTAAGTCACAAAACTTACACTTAGTCTGATACCACGTGGTTTTATTTTATTTATATTAATTCCTTTAAACGTGCTTCTAAATAATTACTTACTTCTAAATATTACTTAGTTAAAACCTGGAAGAAAGATTAATGGTAAATTTGTTTAAGAAAACCCTAAAAAATTCCCATTCACAGATGGCGCTTAATTCATATGTATCACTGATGGTAATATGTACTACTGGTATTATGGTAATTGGCGAATCGGTTCTGATAAGAATTCTACAACGGGTTTTCGGCAGTTTTAGAAAATATTTTAAGGAATTAGAAATAAAAGAAATTTTTTCCACCACTACTTATAAATATTTTAACAGTAAATTAAAAGTGAGATAGAGAAATGGTCAGGTTCCAAAATCNAACCCTAAAAAATTCCCACTCACAGATGACGCTTAATTCATATGTATCACTTATGGTAATATGTACTACTGGTATTATGGTAATTGGCGAATCGGTTTTGATAAGAATTCTACAACGGGTTTTCGGCAGTTTTAGAAAATATTTTAAGGAATTAGAAATAAAAGAAATTTTTTCCACCACTACTTATAAATATTTTAACAGTAAATTAAAAGTGAGATAGAGAAATGGTCAGGTTCCAAAATCCTTATGAAGTTCGAATGCACATTTTTAAAAGAAAAAAATTTGGATTTAGTTGGCAGCCACTGACAAATATGTATAAACTCAAATGTTGAAGGGTTATATAATAAGTACCAGATATACTTATATAGGTATAAAATATTATATTGATATATTTGGTGATTTTTAAAACTGCACCAAGCAGTTTTAATACCCATACTTTGGAATTAATTACTTTTAAGGGGAATTTCAACTATCATGAATCGGCCGTGAGCAATAGCATCATGCTAAGAGATGTTAAATACATTTCATCTTTATTCAATGGTATGAATTACAAACAACGCGTTTTGCTAACTTCAATAACATAAAGCCACTGAAGATAACACATAACATCAAATTAAAAAATTGAAATTATTTTAGCTATATTAATTGAAAAACTTAGTGGAACAGGTTAGTGACATTTTCAGAACGGAAAAAAAAGTTGCATCTGAACTATTTTATTACCAATTTATTGGAAAGTGGGACAAATATTTCTTTGTTTTTATTTATATACCACGACCTAATTTGAAATAAAAATCATGCAAGCATACTGAAAACTGATGTAATTAGTTATGTTAAAATTTAAGTGAAAGCAAAAACAGTTTAGTTACATTAAACATCGCCTTATTTATTCAACCACTTTTTTTTAAATCTAATTCCCTTAAAAATATCACTTATTTGGTTCTTTCAAGTTCTTTAAATATGTCGGTATATGATTTTCAGTTTGATTTCATGACTTCATGATTTCAGTTTGATTGGAAACTGTTCGTCGTATTTTAGCCTACATTAGTATTTGTTTAATTTTATCCTAAAATATATTATCTTATCCATTTTTATTTTTTCTTAACTACTTTGGAAAATGGTAATTTTATTCGAAGAAAAATGCTCAAATTGAAGCAAATATTATAACAAAATATATATAATAGAAAATATTTTTATTTTTAATGAATGTTATTCAAATTACCAAGATTAGGTAAAAGCTATCAGTCAATGAAATTTATTTTTATTAAGAAAGGTTTTCCCATTTTTCTTAAAGTGCTTTTCGTAAAGGGCATGGGATCAAAAAAGTAATTACGTAATATGATTATTAATATAATGTAAACATTAAATTATGCATTCAAATTTTTACTACGAAAAAGTTTGAAATTTCCCTTTTTATTAAGAATGATTTTTAAAATTTATTGTTCTGAATTAAAAAAAAATATAAATAAATATAAAACAGTTTTTAATACGAATATATTTATAATTCACTTTGTTAATAAAAAATTTGGATTCATGCAGTTTCAAAAAAGTCAAAATTTTCCGAGAAATCCATTTACCAAAATTCTCACGTTTAGTAGATACATTTATGTTTGCACGATTCAAGCTGTGAAAGTTAGCTTATTAGTCATTTTAGAACTTGCGTTAGAACTTGTTTGAACACACGTAGTTTAAGTGGCACTTGTAAAGATTCACATATCAAGCTGCGTAAAATGTTTACAAAAAATGCTTCAAGGCTATTTATTATCTAAAATTAATGACAAATTTTCAAGCTATTTTTAGAAAACTAAAAAGAAAAAAAAATTACAAGCGTATTGTAGAAAGATGACGATATTCATAATCGTCAATAGATAATCGTCAATAATAAAAAGAGCTTCGAGTTTGTGTGTCTCTTTTATAACTCCGGAACCGTTTGCGCTCTCGTCGTAAATATTAGAAAAATGAGTGAGATGATAAATTTTAACATGAGATCTTAAAATTCGATCAAAAATTTTAATTCTGTCTATCAGGAAAGAATGAAATTGAAAAATGGAATCTCCTCATTGGATTAGCGTCAGCCACTGTAATAAATCAAACTGCAGGCGATTTTGATTTTTTCCTAGTATTCAAAAGATAATAGCAACGATATTAGCTAGCGTAAAGCTCAATTTAACCCTTTTGATGCAGATGGAACACTGGTATCTATTTTATATCTTTTTTCAATGCTTTAATTACAAGCAAAAATATATTTTGGTATTTTTTAATCATAAGAAATAGTCAAATATAATAATTACTCACAAAAAAAATCTGCGAGGACATCGGAACTATATTTGCCCTAAATTATAAAATCCAAAAAAAGTAGTTTGAAAAAATGTATTGCTTCCATTAATTTTGAAAATTTATCACTAATTTATTTCCTAAATTACAGAAATTTCAATTATAAATAACTGTTTTCCGCTGAAATCTAAATGACTGCAAATAAGTGCAAATTTGAAAAATTATTGTTTGGAAGGAAGTCGTGTTAGGGCGACTTTACCTTAAAAGCAGAAAAAGTAGCTGTTATGGTTATGTATCTCATGACCAAACAACTAATTATTAACAAATCGTAAAATTGTTGACATTAGCAATTATTAAAGAGCTGAATATAATATTTTTCATTTATTTTGACCTAAATCAATACAAAATAATGAAGAAAAATGGAACTAAACTGAATGTAAACATAAAGAGAGTTATGATGCTGGAAACTATGTCTGACATAGTAAACATAAGAAAGAATAAATATGGATAAAAAAAATAAACGATCGTAGAATTTGGCATATTATCTAGTTTGTTGCGATATTTTGTTTTCGTCAGTTGTGTGTTAGTCTTGGAATGTGTGTTAGCGTTTGATACGAAAGTTGGAAAATCGTGTAATAGATTAAGAAACACATTTACACCTATTGATAAAAAACCTATTCACGAAATACAATGCATTCGAGATGAGCTATTCAAATTTTTTTATTTAGATTAATTTTAAAAATTGTAAAAATTTTACGTTATCTTATTTTTTTACTTTATCGAACGAAAAGCGCATTGAACATTAATTATATTTTTTAATAAAAAAGGGATTAAATTTTTTGAATTTTATTTAAATTTTCCATTTTTTTAAAAAGGAAAACGCACAAGAAATTTACTATTAATAATAATAAATCACATTTATGAAATCAATGATAAAAATTATAATTATTTATCACAATTTAGATTTTGAAAATGCTGATATTTATTGGTTAGAAGTTCGATATTTTCAAAATGGCAGCTGTGAAGGAAGTTAGAAATTATTTTTTAAACTTTGAAATTTTATAAGACTAAATGTTCAAGTTGCAAAATTTGCTCTTTAGAATTTCTCTTTAGTTGAAAAAAAAAGTTTTTTTTATATAAATTAATTGAAAACAAATATAGATAAAAAGTTATTTTCTTAAATTTCTTATATCTATTGTTTATATATATTTTTATATATATTTATTCCTTTAAAAAAAAACGAAATTATTTAAATTAAAAACCTTATATTAATCATCAATATGCAGGAAAAATATTGCAGAGCACTTTTTATTCTATTAAAAAAAGATTAACGGCAGATAATACAGGATCCAGAAATAGCTATTCTTATTATTATGTACTCACATTACCAAGCCATGGTCATAGGGATTCTCGAAGTTTTAACTCCATTCAGACGACGTGGACAGTGCCTGAGGTGGTCGCCCGTCTCTAAACTTCCTCACCACAACCAATTAGAGAACTTTCAACCACAGCAGATTTAACATGCACCTTACTGCATATGTTAATCAGCATATTAATCAGCTGTCAGGATCAAACTCATGACCTTAAGCAGATTTAGCAAAAAAAAATTTTTTTTCTTACTGAAATCTGTGAAATTTTATGCGTAAAAAAATAACTCTCAATCTTATCAAATCTTACTTATTTCTTTTCTAAGATCATATAGTAACGTTTAAAAAATTAATAAAAAGAAATAAAAGGAAAGAGATATTTTACATTAATTTTTCCTTACGTTCAACGCTTTTTCAATGCAATGTGATCGAAACCACCGGACCATTTTTATTGCGTTTAATGATATCACAAACTAAGTCTGACTCATAAACGAAATAATTAATTGATTCAATCAAGAGTTTATAATGTCATATGAGCCGGCTGCGCTGCATAATATTAAATCTTCATAAGATACTCTAGATCGCAAAATCAAACAGAATTATAAATTCAGTCTAAAGAAGAAAAAAAACGGAATAAAATAGAATAAAGAAAGAAAAATGGACTTACCTTTGTCCAAATGCAAATTTCTGTTTTTAACAACTCGTATGATGTCATTCTCTCTGAAACTGAGAAGAGTTGCCTCTCTCGTGACGTAATCAGCGACTGCTCTAACATATTCGTGACCACCCTGGAATATAAAAAAAAAAAATCATTTTAGCACTTAAATTAACTTTTTAATTGTGAAACAACTAGACTAAATTAAAACATGCAGTTAAAAACAATTTTATTTTCCTTATATTCTAATATAGTAGTTCTCAGTCATTAGTATGTGTATTAATCTGCAGCGCGTGCAAAGGTCAATGGTAGTCAAGTTGAGAATCCAAGATTTCTGAATCAGATTTTTTTAAAGTAAAATGTAATCTACATGTAACGTAAATGTAATATAAATGTAACGTAAATGTGATATAAATGTTATGTAAATGTTATATAAATGTAATGTAAATATAATATAAATGTAACGTAAATGTAATGTAAATATAATGTTTCAGGTAAAATGTAAGATTATAACTATTTCAATTAACAAAATATTCTCTGATTTAGGATTTGATTGTTTATTCACCTTATTAGTAGGGGACAAAAGATAGGGATCTGTTACAATTTAATTAGAATTTAAATAAGAAAAAAGAATGTTTAGCACAAATTGTGCACAATGCGAATGTCGCACAAATTTTGTGATATTTAATTTCTTCCGAGTTATCTTATCGATTCTAGTATGTGTACTGTGATATATAAACAGCGATTTTAAAAAAAAATATCAATTGAATAGCTTTTGATCTCATTATTAGATTTTTGTGTATTAAGATGCAATTTTAATGGTTCAAGGAGTAGACCTTAAATATTCTAATTAATTTGAACAAGTGATATTCGAAGTTCAGGAATAAAGTTCCATCGAAAAACGATAGCTTTACTCCAAGATGACATCAACACCTATGATCAGCGCCATCTAATGGCGCTTAAACGCAGCAATTCTATACGCTTTACGACAAAAGATACATTGTTTATTTTGGTCACCTCTATCCCCACTATTAAATTTCACCAGATATTTTTTTGAATATCCCACATACTTAAAACTATATATTTTGAAATTTAAGAAAAAATTATAAAATTAAAGAAATTATAAAATTAATGAAAATTATAAAATTAATAAAGTCAAAAACTTAAAATTAATAATATTCAAAATTAATAAAATTACAAATTAATAAAATTCAAAAATTAAAGAAAATTATAAAATTAAGTTAAAAAATTAATATTAAAAATTAATAAAATTAAAAAATGAAAAGCTAATAAAATTCAAAAATTAATAAAACTCAAAAATTAATATTAAAAATTAATAAAATTCAAAAATTAATAGCATTTTAAAAAATATCTATAAAATTCAGAAATTAATAAAACTCAAAAATTAATATTAAAAATTAATAAAATTCAAAAATTAATAACATTTTAAAAAATATCTATAAAATTATTAAATTAAAATAAAAATGAATAAAATTAAAAAATCAATGAAATAAAAAAACTAATAAATTTGAAACACTCACTTGCGCAGCTTCAACACAGAAGCGTTCAACCATGTTTCGAATTTTTTCAGCCTGCAAAGAATAAACAAATAATCATGCCATACATCAGTGCTATAAAAAACGATTTGCAATATTATTAAAATTATGCAATAGCGGTTTATTGCACAATTACATAATGCATAGTAGAAGGAAATGTTGGCAAATGCTATCACATATTCGAATTTTGATCACCAACCATTAGGTTATTAGTAAAAGCAAATTAATAAAAAAAAGGCATGNATTATGAAATTAAAATTAAAAACTAATAAAATTAAAAAATCAATGAAATAAAAAAACTCATAAATTTGAAAAACTCACTTGCGCAGCTTCAACACAGAAGCGTTCAACCATGTTTCGAATTTTTTCAGCCTGCAAAGAATAAACAAATAATCATGACATACATCAGTGCTATAAAAAACGATTCGCAATATTATTAAAATTATGCAATAGCGGTTTATTGCACAATTACATAATGCATAGTAGAAGGAAATGTTGGCAAATGCTATCACATATTCGAATTTTGATCACCAACCATTAGGTTATTAGTAAAAGCAAATTAATAAAAAAAAGGCATGAATTTATCTTTTATCAATTATAATAAACTAAATTTTTTTAATCCGAATTCTTATTCCTTTTATAAATCAGACCTAAACGGGGTAAAACATTTTTAAAAACTTCACCTTGCGTCTAAAATGTCTATGAAATTGTAACTGTATCAATTATAGCCATGGTCCCCATTTTTTACTTGGGGTAATATTTCACGCTTATAAATTTATATGATAGTTTTTAAATAATTCAAATCTGCTGCAAAAATAATTTAAATCATTCTATTAGCAAGATAAGCAATTAATTTTAAACACATATAATTTATAGCTGTTATTAATAATTTACAGAGGTATACGAAGAAGATAATTACACTAAACGATTACAAAAATATATATTGCCATTATTTTTTAATAGCAATTGACTGAAGTGCTTAAATATTTACAGTTTTTCTCGAAGAGCATGGTTACATGCAAGATATGACTGTCAAATCTATAATGATGGGAAGTGTTATAACTTCCCTAACTTTTGAAATAATTTTGATGGAACAAATGTGCAAATTTACGAATTAAAATGAACTACAAAAACATTGTATAAGCCCTAAATCTATGTTTTATAAGTTAGAAATTAGGATGGTGGCAACTTTGAACTGGATGCTTTTAAAAGTAGATAAATTGCAATATTTTTTTTTTTCCGTGTAAGCCTCATCTCCAAATGATAGTAATTTTGATTTACATGACTGCATTTTAAAAATACTCATTTTTGCCGAATTTAAATTGAAATAGATCAGATTGTTTTTTTTAACAAAATTGTTATTTCGCAATTGTGGAAAATTCCAAATTTTTGAAAATTATAGTTTGTTTACTTTTTAATGACGAAAGTTTTAAACGTGAACCATAGAACAAATTCTTTAGTATAAAGTCAGTCGAACATTTCCATTCAGAATTTGTGAAGTGTACCAGCCCAAAGCGTTTTCAAATATTATTTCACCATTAAGAATTGCTGCAACTAGAGTAATTAATAAGATGGCAAAAGGTATATGCGTGCTAATCGATAACTTACCGAATTAAGTATTTGAATCGGTGAACTTTGCCAAAAGTGATTAAAACCAGCGATATTTCATAGTACCTTATTTCAGAGAATATCGAATTCGAAGTATTAATTGTCTCAGAAGAGACAAAAAGCATAACTGCTCCTTAATTGAAGCCCTGAATATTTGCAATATATCTGATTAATTTGGCAAGCAGCGATTGCTCAGAGGAAAGAAAGTTCGCCCTTCCACTGAGGCGAAGAAAGTTTGAATCCCGGTGATGACTATTTGATTCGAATTCTGCTTCTGGCTAATAACGTAAAATATCGCCAATGGTAGAAGGATCATGGGTTAAAATCCTCTTTGCCATCGGACAAACAGATGGAAGTTTTGGTTCTTATGTCTCGATGTAAGGTAATTGTGATATAATTTCATCAAAAGGTCTGACGTTTTGTGCAGTGCTTTATACAGTAGCTCCCTGGAACGTTAATAACCACAAACTCGAAAATATATCGTCAGTTCAATGCTGGTTATAATGTAAAACAAGATAGTGACAAGACAAAGTTAAAGTTGTTTATTGTTCTAAACAAAACATACCTTATGAGAATAAAGTGTCATCCATCCGCCATTTCGAAGCAGTATTTGGATTGTACTGCTCCTGGGCACGCTCACTTCGGCAATATCTTCGAAACTGGAACAGAATTACACAAATATAAATCGACTTTATTCTTTGTTAACTTTGAAATATTGCTCAAACAACGTGTAACACTGTTAAGTGAAGATATCTTTAATCACAATACAAAGTATTCAACAAGTCAAATGCATTAGAGCCTGCCTCACCAGACGCAGATAAGTACGATTCAAAATTCTACATTCGTAAATGATTGATAAGTGATGTAAGTTGTAGATTTTTTTTTCTATATCAAAACCAGTATCAAATAGAATACACAAAAAGAAATTAAAGAAGAATAAGTAAAAGTTTATAATATGAATATCGCTGTAGTGTTTCAGTGCTAAAGCCATTCTAAATATGATCCTCTTTATTTGATTTACACAAAATGTTTAATTTTTATTGATACAAGGCTATCACCCAATCAGAATTTTAAATATAAAGAGTGAAATATTTTAAATTCTTAATTTTTTAAAATATTACTAACACAATTCTGCAATCAGCATTTTTGAAAGGTAGCTAAACATTATTCATTTGTCTGCTTTAAGAGTTTTGATAAATATCTTTGTTTTTGCGTAATTTACGTTCAAAGCAATTTTCAGCATCTTCTAAATCCATTTTTATTACTTTGAACTGTAATAAAATTAAATTTGAAAAAAATAGATATAATAACTGAAAAATGTGCTATTTTAAATTACTCGCTCAAGATCAAAAACTACGCGATTTAATTATTTTAAATTTTTGAGGACAAATACATGAAAATTCTAAAAATTATCAAGCTCTATTTTGTTTATTTAAAGCAAAACCTTTTTTTAATGGTATTGTGCTGTCAAACAATCTCTATCATTGAAACATCAGGAAAAAGAAAATAAAAAATTGAACCTTTAATCCAACAAAGCGCGGAAAGCTTTTTTAGCAAAAATATAAACATAATATTAAGTTAAATACTATTTACCGTATTTTTAACTAGTATTTTGTAAAGAAAAATTTATAAAGAAATGTATATAGTGCACGTAAATTTAATGCCGTTCTAAACACATTTTAAAATCTTTTTATACTTACGATCGAAGTTTTCTTAATCTATCTGAATATAATTTCCAATTATTACAATTTACTTCGTTTAATTCTATCATTCTCTGATCATAAATATTCCTATGACATATAAACCTTGTACAAGTGCAATGTCCGAAAACAACAACATTCGAATTCATTCGTAAAGTCCCTCTTATTTAGAGTTGTTTGTATGTTCAATCACAGTTTAAGCTAACTTGACACGTTCAAAAAATGCCAAGGAAATACTCAGATTTCTTTATGTGTACGCATTGCGGGTTTGTTGTGGTATACTCATGAAATGTGTTTTTGATGCTGCTGCGTTCCAATTTGTGTTAATTATTCTAATATATCCCGCATCATATCGATTGTTGCCTTGATGTGAATGGGAAGGTTTTCCTGGGTGAATGACCATTAAAGGTTTTTTTTTTTTAATTTGTAAGCAATCGTAATAAAACTTGTATTTTACTGTCCTCTCAAATTATTGTAAGGTAAGATGCTTATTTTGTTTCCATGTCTATTCTATGTTTATAGCAAACTGATTTCTAAGTTTTGAAGTTTCTAAGTTTTGATCTCTAAGACTGACTTCTGACTGACTCTAACTGACTTTTAAGGTTTGATCTCTAAGTTTGATGACACCATTTTACTGCTATTAATCTTCTGTATGTGTTAAAACAGTTTCACGTTTTTTTTAATAAAGTAATAACTTTATTAAGGGGAATATCAGAAGGGATATCAGAACTTCAACTTATCATCACGATATATCGTCGTGAAACATCGATATTTAACGAAAGTTTTACATCGAGAAATATTTTCGTCACTCAAATTAAATTCATCAACAGTTATAATATCATCGTTTTATCACGATTTCAGTTATAGTTAAAGCTAATACTCGTGACATAATTGTATTTGATATTTATCGTTGTTCATAGTAATCGATGCACTATCGTTTTCTATCTTTATCGTATGTTCGATATTTCATTTAAAAGATTGTATCTATGATACATACTTTCTAAAACAAAAATTTTGCGATACTTAGTAAACAACAATATTTTAAAAAAAAAATTCATCTCTGTATTGCAGGGTAAAGTAATTTATTTAAAAATTTTAAAGAGATTATATCGAAGGGCATATTTGAGTAGTACTTCAATTCTACTTATTAAAAAATGGAGTTCACTACCTTTTCATTTTCATATATAGTGAGAGTAGTCATTGGACTGTAGGTTAGAATTTATNGAAAACATTATACATAATACACATACAAAGTTTTATTGAAATATATCAACAACTTTTTTAATAATAAATTTTGAAAGTTACTATTTTTGCGTGTAATTACATTCTGAGAAAAAGGCATTTAAAGTATAAATTATATCATTTCTATTATAAAAATGCTTCAATACTTCTAAAATTCTTCCGATTTGTATGTGATACCTTCCTTTTTCTCAATTGTACAAATTTTTTGCTTTTTTTCAACCCTATTTTTTTTCTGACAATTTTTACATTAGTTAATGAATGGCGTTGAGACTCATACACACGCTCAAAATCAAGTTCTGTAAAACCTTTTAAAGTTTTATTGCCAGGGCTGACTCCAACTATGTCGAATATGCTTTTCTGTCCCAGAAAACCTTTATTAAACTGAATAACAGCCAAATACACACCAAATTGTAATGTTTGCAATTCAACGAACACCTCCTTAGGGACAAATTTCCAAAAAATGCCATTAAAGCTACTAATATAAATGATAAATTGAGAGGTTCATTTCTAGCAACATTAAAATAATAATTATTTAAGTCAAAGAAAGATAATTATCCCAAAATAAAGATAAATATAACTGTTTTTGTACCACCTCCGGTTTCGGAATGCTATTTCCGGTTTCATTTTTTAGTTATCGACTAATATTCTTTTAATCATAACTTTTTTTCTAACTGACGCACAGTTAAAATTTAAACTGTTTTGAAAACTAGAACAAACGGAGATTCGTAATATAAAATAAAAAAATTTGTCATTTTAGGCTAAAATTCACTTTTTCAACGTGTACGGATACCTTAATTCATAGTTTCAAATAAGAATAATAGGTAATTTATTGTTAGTTGTTAATTCATAGTTTCAAATCATATCCGTCTTATATTAAAACTAGTACATCTTCAGCTTATTTCTATTGTTGCCGAACAGAGGATCAGAACATATAGCAGCCAAAAATCCGAAAATATAGGAAAAAACAGACTCATTAGAATTCAAGGCCATATATTTTCAGTGGAGTACTATTTAAACAAGGCCTTTAGACATGTAATTATGAAGGTAAAAATACAGATGTTTATTGAAAAAGTATTGATCTCTATAGTCAAAGCTTGCAGAAACTATATACTAACAAATTTTGGATTTACATTTAATAATTCATTTCGTATAGCAACTCCTGTACATTTATTAAACAAAAACATATTTTTAAAAATAAAAATAATTTGTGAAAATTATAATAATTTCTTTAAAATTTTAATTTCCATAAAAGTAGCGGTTAAGAAAGCTAGGCTTTTTTATTAATTTGTTAATTTAAACTCCTGAATCTTTACAGCTAGCATAAACACTGATATTTTTCCAACACATTTCAACAATAATACAATACGTTTATAAAACACTAAAAATACAATTCATTTAAATGATAAAACAGTGAAAGTAATTAAAAGTTGCAAAAAAACTTAATTAATTAGAACTATCATTTGTTCATTTTTGTTAACAAATATTGATTAATTAAATTGTTGGTTAAAT
Organism: Parasteatoda tepidariorum; assembly: GCF_043381705.1. Classification (NCBI taxonomy): domain Eukaryota; kingdom Metazoa; phylum Arthropoda; class Arachnida; order Araneae; family Theridiidae; genus Parasteatoda; species Parasteatoda tepidariorum. The sequence goes on along the minus strand of NC_092212.1, from coordinate 47,303,169 downwards.
AATTCATATATTTAAATGAAAGAAAATGCTTTGTTTAAAACGCATCTCAAAACTTAACACCTTAGTACAAAACTATGATTATCAACTATCGATTTTATTTGACATAAATAATGAAACAATTATCAAATGTTTAAAATTAAATTAATTCTAAAAATAATGATATATCACGTACTTTACAGTGATGCCAATACTCATTGGACGACAATCAATGAAGTTTAGCATAATAATAGGAGTTACAAGTTCAGTTGGCAATCTTGTTCTTGTTTTTAAAAACTGAGATATTGATAAGAGATTTATATTTTTTACATGCCTTAGTTTCTAAGAGTCAGTGTTTTTGCTACAAGTAGATTGACATTTCAAAGTGTTTGCTATATTATTCGATATGGATAACAGTTGATAAATTAGTTCGATAACTTTACATTAAAATAAAAAGTAAGCAAGATCCGCATACTTCGGTGGAAATTCTATTGAGAAATTGAATGGGTAAAATATTTCTATGGCGCAAAAGTAGACTATAGTGCGCCAAACATAACATCGTGTACCCTACTCTAGCGGATCGAACGTTGTCTGTTCTATGTATTTTAATATTTCCCATTCTGCATATTAAATTAATAATTATCAGGGTGCGTAGCCAAATTATTCAACAGAAAATAAGCACCTTTTAAGTACTTTTCAAGCACTCAAAAAGTATTTTTATGCACTTATAATCAGATAGGGTTGGAAAGTTTTTGACAATTGACGGTTTTATCTTGTTTTAACCATCATGCAAAAAAAAAGAAAAAAACTTTTGACATTGTTTTCGACAATTGTCAAAAATCATTACATTTTGAATCATGTAAAACGAATGGCGTTTTCATAGGCTACGGACTGACAATACGAAGAAATATATTGGGGTTGAATTAATTGTGAAAACGTTGAATAGAACAATGGGAACTGCGTCTTTTTGCATAATTCGAAGCGAAAATCAACATAAGGAAAGAAAAATCTCATATTGAAAAAGGGAAATGTAAGCACTTTTTAAAAACACTCAATGAAAAAAGCGCCTTTAAGGGCTTTTAAAAAATAAAAATAGAAAATAAGCACCTTTAAGCACTTTTTAAAAACGCTACGCACCCTTATTATGAATTGAAATTGTATTATCTTAAATGCGTATTAATTTTTTTTAATGCAATTTAGCATAAAGTTATAAAAAAAAAACCCTCAGGTATCATGATTACGGCAAGCACAAACTCATCTACCGAACTTTCGGAGAAAAAGAAGGCGCAACTTTAATTTTGTGCCAAATCTAAAATTCGTCTTGCATATAAGGTCTTATTTGCTAATTCTGTTTGGACACGAATGTATTTCTATTACTTTAAAAGTAAAAGAGACCTAACCCTATTGTTTTAAAAAAAGAAAATTAGTTTTAATATTAATTAGCAAATAAGATTTATGAGTTATCTAAGATAACAGAGTTGATTGACGAAATAGCTAAGATAACAAATTGAAAACTAAGATTGGTCTCTTTTATCATTTAAGTGATTTGTTTTTCTCACACAGTATTAAGTTCAATTTACTAGATCGAGTGAGATAATCTAGATTTCAATTGCAAGGAAATCAATTCTAAATTTACAGTGTTCTTTGGTGAATTTCTATTGTTTAATTTTCATAGCCAGTGATAGTATGTGGCAGCCAGTGATAGTGCAATTAACTTTCAGTGATAGTATTTAATAGCAAATTAATTGCAAATAAGATTGCTAAGATATCTAAGATAACAAATTGGATAAATAAGTTTTGTCTTGACACAAAGTGATTTGTTTTTCTTACACAATATTAGGTTCAATTTACTTGCTTGGTGATATAATTTAGACTTCATATGCAAGGAACTCAATTTTAATTTCTGGTGCGGTTTTGTTAATTCAAACTGTTTAATTTTCATTACCTCTGTTAGATTTAGTGATTGACGAATAAAATATCATTGTCATCATTAGTCAAACCACAGTAATTTTTGTAATTTTTCCCTCTTTGCAGGGCAGGTAGTGGATTAGCTTTACATAGATCCTCGCATTTGAGTTTATCTCAATGATATGAAAATGCATGTTGCCTTAAACAGGGGTCTGTCTAGAAGAAATTTGGGTCCGTTAACGGATCCTTCACAAAATATCTTTTCATATAAGCGGACCCTTTACAAAATATTTTAACTTAAAAACGGACCCTTCACAAAATGATTTTTCTTTTAATCGGACCCTTCACAAATTTGTTTATCTTCATTATTGTTTTGCTAATCGAATAAACCCTTCCCAGGGGGGAAAACATGAAAGATGGATGTAAAAGATCTTAAGTTTTGTCTTCGATAGACGCCTTTTCCATTATTCGTACGAAATGAATATTCTGCGCTCAGCAGTATAGGCTAAATACCAAATATTTGCATGTTGCATCTCTAATTTAGAAGCAGCAATTGCTGTTTATTTTTGAAAATTTAGTTTTTTTATTATGATTTTACAGTGCTGAGCATAATTTCGTATTTCTTTACAATTTAAAAACTCCTTAAATTTTTTTTTGCAATAACCGGACCCTATTTGCACAAATTCATAAAAGCAGGATCCTGGTTGAAGGAATGTGACTTAACGTTTATTTTATATTCACAAATTATGAATAATTTTTGCACAATTTACAAACTTCACCGTGGACCTTTTACAAAATATCTGGACAGACCTTTGTTAAATTTATTACATATACACACCTGCGAACGTTTACACTTTTCAAAGAGGTATTTTCCTAGTGATAGGGGTAAAGCCAATGAAATTGTGATTGTATGTTGGTGTTTCGTAAAAATTTAGCCAAAAATTAAAGACCGGGAAAATTGGCAAATATGCATACATAAAAAAGGAATCATCCAAGGTGATAAACTAAGGAGAAGTTTTATAAAAATAAAAAATTCCCGATGAGATTTATTAGTATTGAAACGTAAGTAGTGCTTTTCAACAAAATCAGACTGGTAAAAATTTGAAACAAAGGAAGTGTTTAGAAATTTCAGACGCAGTTAAGTAGAATATTCTATTCTGATTTATAGTCTATAGAAGATTGAAAGAAACCGACAAAAGCAATAGAAAAATGATTGACAAAATAAATTGAATCATATAAGTGATTGTTTGTCTTCTCACCTGATGGTATCTAATACTCTGAGGTAATCACAAATTGCGTCACGTTCTCTTCGCACCAATCGCATTCCAGAATGCGACACACCCAACATTTGTACGTTTGGTAGATTTCTACCTCCCTGAAATATAAATGCTTGTTACTTTACGTTGTTACTTCTTGTTGTATACTTTGTTATAATACACAATATATAGCTATTCCTTTCTTACAACATAAAGAATTAAAAAAAATTGGAGAAGTTCGTTAATTGTATAAAATTCTATGTTTTATTTGATAAGCAGTTAATCCTGGAAATCACCAAGGTCCTTTCAGGTTTAGCAAGATTTTGAGTAGTATAGTCTATAAATTGTAATATAAAGACCACTATCAGATTCTAAACTGAATGATATTTAGTTTTCAAACAAAAAAAAATCTGAAAGATCTATCCCATTGTATTGACATACAGGGATTAAAAATTTATATTTTCGACACTATTACGTATAATAAAATGAATAATATAAAGAAACTGATACTGAATGATGTACTAGTCAATAAAAAAACTTCATTTTCTTTAAAAATTAAGGTTAAAAATCTAAACATTTTTAAACGCTTGAAACATATCGACTTTTTCCACTTTAGCTTTTGAAACAAGTGAAGTTTTTCAGTGTAATACTTGTCAGTAGATAAGTATTACTCTAAAAAATATACTACTAATAATTCGTTTTCTTTTTTCAGTCACAAATGTTCATTGCGACCCGTTTGGGGCATGACAAACAGCTAATTTGTAATAAAAGCTCATTCCTCATATTTTGAAATTTCACACTGTTAATGGGTTCAATGTGCTACACAAATGCACTCAAGTTCATTCTGTGTTTTCAGCCTCAGTATTTCATAAACAATGTTTTGGGCGTGCTGGTAATAAGTGGTTTACTCAAAATCGCATGGCCACCAATATCCCCAGATCTTACTCCAAGTCAGTTCGTTTCATGGAGTAATGCCAAAGACTGGTTATGAACCACCGATGTCAAAAACGCAGAAAGAAAACGCATTTAGGAACCGTTGACACTGTGAAACCGCAAACTATAAGGTTAAAGCTTGAATATAGATTAGATGTTAGTCTTGCAACAAAACTTTGTATAACTTTAAAACAAATTTTTTTTTAACACTAGTTGCCCAAGGAAGTCATTTTGACTGCTCTTTATTTTCAATTAGAAAAACAATGATGTATGTAATGACGCAATTTCTTAGAATTTTGTGACTTTTTGTACAACATATTATTTTTTTATTGTTATATTTACTAATAACTTGCTTTATAACTGTAAATAATATAAAAAATATTAAAAATTAATTTTAAACAAATTTATTTATTCATTCACAATCCAGTCATTTTGACGTTTCAGTCTTTCTAGTGTTAATGTCGTGCATCTTTCTTCTTTTTGCTAATTTTTTTTCGGTTAATTTCTAATTTCGGTTAATTTTCAAGAAAGCGGTCATAAAAGTGCTTATTTTTTTATCACATATCACAATTACGCATATTTGACTAGTGCTGACATCTAGTTTAAAATAAACTAACTATCTACAATTACCTTAAAAATATCTTAGTACTGCAATCTGATGTGCAAAATGAGCAAAAGAAGTGATTTAGTTTTATTCTTTTTGGCGCACTACTACTGAACACTCCATCCCGGAAATATCACGGGAACGAGAAATAGAGGGTGAAACCTCACTCCGTCATTTTTACCGGAGCGAGAAGGAAGGGGTTAAAGAACTTACTGATATTGGGAAAAGTCTTGAAAAATAATTGGGGTAGTCTTTGGCGACATCGACCACATTCCTCTTCATGGTAAGCTTTATGTTGTTCGAATGAAGAGTGGATGATGTTACACCGTAGCCATCTGAAAAATAATATATCATTAATCAGATTAGGCGAATCTCGCATGAATAACTTAATTATAAAAACTGTTTGAAATGATTTCATTTTATATTATAACCGTCGTACTATACAACAAAATAAACAATTTACAAAAATTCCCATCGCCTTCCACAATCTCTCAAAGAAAGCTACCCCTGTTCTATCCGTATATCCCGGTGTATGAGTCGACTTTTCAAACGTTAAAAATTTAAAGAAAATCAGAGGGTCAACTTATACACCGGATAATGCAGTTGGACATTCGTAGATCGTGAAGTATCGATGGATTCTACACAATGAGATAGATATGAATAACTCTGCATCAATTTATCCCTTTAAAAAACTACTTACTAACAATTAATTTCTCATTTACTCGTATCAAACTTTCTTTACATATCGAGGCTTTTTAGAAACAGTACTTTGAATTACGCTCAAAAAAATAAATCGAGAATAAGAAAAGTTAAGGTAACTTATTCAAGAGCACTTCTAAAAATATAACATGATGAAAACTTAAAATACAACATTTAACTACAAATTAGAAAATTCCAGATCATCATGTTTGTCGAAATCAGTAACGTTAGCAGTGTCATCATACAGAGTGTCTGCAATGGATTGAATGGAAGATTTTGTAGACTTAGTAATTTTTGTATGTTTTTTAATCTTAGAAATTTTCAAATTTTCTTTTTTTTTTAGCGGTTGAGTTATACACCAATAAGAGCAGAAATTTGATTTCTCGTTATCAAAAATAAAGTCTTATTTCTTTCTGTTGCACTGATGAAGGTTGCCCTTTGAGCATCCGAAACAGCTGTCTGCTTTTAATAATTTTTTGTGCTCTTTAACGTTGTTTACCTTAGTTTGCAAAAATAAAGGGTCAACTTATACTACGGGATATACGGCTAGTTAAAGCGAAAGGAAATCAAGGTAATAATTAACTAATTAAATAAACTAAAATAACTATGAATGATATACAATGCGCAAATCCCTTAATAACTTGTAAAAAGTTGTATTTTCAAAATTCGGTTTAATAAACAGTTCGACTGATTTCACCATGTAAAATTAAATTTTTTGAAATTATGTTTAAAAAAAATTATAATTTACAAATTAGAATTTCTTCGACTATCATTTAATGAAATAACAAAAATTTATTAAAAGTTACTTTTTGCTTGGATTTTTGGATAAAATTTTTTTAAATTGTACGAAAAAAAATGTTGAACAGCTTACCCAATTTTATGGGTTTACGACTACTAATGTTCAACCCCGTAGCCTCGTAATTTTGAATCCAATACAGAAGACAAGGGAAATCCTGGATCGAGCATTGGGAGAAATTTGACTTCATGGAGGACTTTTTGATGGAGTTGACCCGCCTTTGCGTTACATGGAGAGGAAGACCACGAGAACCTCCAATGGTTTGCCTAACTGCAAGGGTACTCTAGCCCATGATCTGTCCACCGCTGAGGATATTTCACGTCAGCACTGTGGTCGGTGCAAGCCGGATGCGGAATTCGAACCCGGTTCGCCTCATTAGAAGGCGAAGGCTCTATCCTCTGACCCACCGAGACTCTGTGCGGTGTTTTTGTAAAACAATTTTAATTTGTAATAATTTAAATTGTTTTTTTTTTTTATTTCCTTATTAATCGAAAAACATCGTTGATCCCAGTTATAATCACCAACTTGGCGAGATTTCAAAAAGTCGCCAAGGGGTGGACTATTTTAGGATTTTACCCAACAAAATTTTTAAAAAAGTGGTTTATTATTCAAAAAATAAATAAACTGTATCAATACCAATAAGCTGCTGCAGTTTTCTCTTTTCTTCTCGGTTCATTCTAATGCAAGCAGGAGATGACACATCTTTCACAATTTGGCAGAAAACAAGGTGCAGGGATATTGGATTGTCTAATTTCTCAAGCGGAGAAAATACCTTATAAAAACAAATCCAAAATTAATTTTTAGCAGTTATTATTTACTTACACAATGCACTTTTAGACTAAAAATTCAATTATTTTAAATTTCTGGGTATTGAGTTACCAGCTAATTACATTGCTGTAGGCTTTCATGTTAATAAATAATTTAGAAGCTATAATATACGTGCTTTTCTATTGAATATTTATTTTGTAACAAAAACATCTCAGCCCATTAAAAAAATTACAGATGAATAAGAAAAATAAGTCTTCTAATGCTGCAAAAGTCTTCTAATGCAAAATGTAATACATTTTCCAATATACATTGGAAAAAATCATTCATTGAGTTTTAAAACTATTCTACTCATTAAAAATTCATATCATTCAAAATAAATTTTATAATTGCATCACCACATTTTTAGTACCATATTTTTTCTATTTCGAAGTCACAGATGATAAAAAGTTACCTATATAAAGTCACTGAGTGTAAGTAATTGAAATTGTTTAATATTATTATAATTTTCTTTTTTTTTACGTCACGATTATATTTTTAAAAAATAAAAATAAGCAGATAAATAAAATAGGTGGTTGATAGAAATCTATGTTTTAAATTAGACAAAATGTCTATGTAACGTGATCTAATGTTTGATATTTCTTGTATGTTTTTTAAGTTTTGAGTTTCATTATTTTCAAACTTAAAAGGTAACAACTTCATAATTTTGAAGCTGAGGGTAGTTATTTCAACTACTAATACATTGTATTAAAGGCTTTTCCTTTTCGCCTTTTTGTATATAAGTATTTTTTTATATTCAAGTTCTTTTCTAAACTTTGACAGGGCAAGCAATTTGATCTTCATCTGATAAAATCCTTTGATATCCCAATTTTTTTTTTAAGAAAAAAACACACACGATATAAAGGTCACTGGATTTTAAAAAAAACTAGCGCATTATAAATTCTAGAAAGCTTTGGATTTTTACACAAAAATTTAAATCAATAAAACTATACCGTTAGTAATTTTGCGTAGATAATTTAATACAGTACTTTTTTCTGTCTTCAGAATGTTTTAAAATTTATTTTGCTGCAAACAGACGAAAACAGAATAGAAAGACGCTGAAAATGTTTTTCAAAAGTACATAACCCGAAATTGTTTTCGAACTCTGAAAACAGAATTAACTACATAGATGTAAATCTTCTTTATTTACCTCTTTTCTGATTCTTAATTGCCAAGAAACTTTGCTGTAACAAAACGAAGCAGCTGTACTAGGCGGAAACTGTTTAGTTTTAATGCTTTCCAATGTTCTTTGCTCCGGAGTATCCATCACGGTTGGCGGCGCAGTATCAATTGGTTTCAGGAACTCCGAGCTTTCTTCAACTATAAAAGACACCAAAATCAATTTGACGTTAATATTTCATAACACACCTGCCACAAAACAAACAAAAATATAAGTGTCATAAAAAAAGTTCTAGAACTTACACTCAATTTTATCAGCAGATAATCTATCATGCGACAATTTTGGCGGTGAAATAGGAGCCGGCGGTTCCCTGTGTTTAGGTACAACAATTGTGCTTGGCGCATAATAACTAGAGGATGCAGTCACCGACGGTGGATGGTGCAGTCTGCTTCCAATAGGACCAACAGGGGGTGGAGGATGACCCCTGGAATTGCCAAACAATCTCATTTCGTCCCTGTAGCCATTTCTTGATGAGCTAGCCAAACTTTCTTCGTACAGAAGACTTCTAGAAGAGTTTTGGCTGGAGTGATCATTCATTAACGATGAATGTGGTCCGAAATACTTCGAAGATTGGGCTGATAAATAGTCTGCAGCTTGTTGAGTGCTAGTTCTTGATGGAAGAACTGCACTCATGGGATGACCCAGCTCTTCTCTTAGATCTCTAATTTCGCGACTAGCTCTTTCCATTCTTTGCACTTGGGACTTGACAAGATTTTCGACCACAAACTGCTGGCGATCTTCTCGGCTGCTTCCTCGAGATCGAAAATCTTGAGGTAAATCTGGATCGTAAGGCAATTCTGGGTAGCGATCAGCTNACCAATAAGCTGCTGCAATTTCCTCTTTTCTTCTCGGTTCATTCTAATGCAAGCAGGAGATGACACATCTTTCACAATTTGGCAGAAAACAAGGTGCAGGGATATTGGATTGTCTAATTTCTCAAGCGGAGAAAATACCTTAAAAAAACAAATCCAAAATTAATTTTTAGCATTTATTATTTACTTACACAATGCACTTGGACTAAAAATTCTATTTTTAAATTTCTGGATATTGAGTTACCAGCTAATTATATTTGATGTTGGCTTTCATGTTAATAAATAATTTAGAAGCTCTAATATACGTGCTTTTCTATTAAATATTTATTATGTAACAAAAACATCTCAGTTCATTAAAGAAACTACAGATGAATAAGAAAAATAAGTAGATAGCATCTGCAAATACATCTAATGCTGCTATAAAAATATATTTCGACATAATGTAGTACATTTTCCAATATACATTGGAAGAAATCATTTAGTTTTAAAACTATTATATTCATTAAAAATTCACACAAGATAAAGTTTATAATTGCATTACCATATGTTTAGTACCATATTTTTTCCATTTCGACGTCGCCTATGTAACATCACTGAGTGCAAGTAATTGCTACTGTTAAATATTACTTATTATTTTTTTACGTCACGATTATATTTTTAAGAAATAGAAATAAGCAGATAAATAAAATAGCTGATTTTATTTGAGCCGGCGAAACGAAAAGTACCTTTTTTCTTTTAATCGAGAAATGTTAACTAGAAAGTACCTTTAAAAAGCGTTACATAGATTTTCTAAATTTGCATTAACATTTTACATTACCTTTGGTGGTTGATATATCTAGATCTATGTTTTAAATTAGACAAAATGTCTATGTAACGTGATCTAATGTTTTATATTTCTTGCATATTTTTTAAGTTTTGAGTTTCATTATTTTCAATCTTAAAAGGTAACAACTTCATAATTTTGAAGCTGAGGGCAGTTATTTCAACTACTAATACATTGTATTAAAAGCTTTTCTTTTTCGCCTTTTTGTATATAAGTATTTTTTTTCTATTCAAGTTCTTTTCCAAACTTTGACAAGGCAAGCAATTTGATCTTCATCTGATAAAACCCTTTGATATCCCAATTTCTTTTTTTTTTAAAGAAAAACACACACTCACACGATATAAAGGTCACTGGATTTTTAAAAAAACTAGCGCATTACAAATTCTAGAAAGCTTTGGATTTTTACACAAAAATTTAAATCAATAAAACTATACAGTTAGTAATTTTGCGTAGATAATTTAATACAGCACTTTTGTCTGTCTTCAGAATGTTTTAAAATTTATTTTGGTGCAAACAGACGAAACCAGAATAGAAAGACGCTGAAAATGTTTTTCAAAAGTACATAACCCAAAATTGTTTTCGAACTCTAAAAACAGAATTAACTACATAGATGTAAATCTTCTTTATTTACCTCTTTTCTGATTCTTAATTGCCAAGAAACTTTGCTGTAACAAAACGAAGCAGCTGTACTAGGCGGAAACTGTTTAGTTTTAATGCTTTCCAATGTTCTTTGCTCCGGAGTATCCATCACGGTTGGCGGCGCAGTATCAATTGGTTTCAGGAACTCCGAGCTTTCTTCAACTATAAAAGACACCAAAATCAATTTGATGTTAATATTTCATAACACACCTGCCACAAAACAAACAAAAATATAAGTGTCATAAAAAAAGTTCTAGAACTTACACTCAATTTTATCAGCAGATAATCTATCATGCGACAATTTTGGCGGTGAAATAGGAGCCGGCGGTTCCCTGTGTTTAGGTACAACAATTGTGCTTGGCGCATAATAACTAGAGGATGCAGTCACCGACGGTGGATGGTGCAGTCTGCTTCCAATAGGACCAACAGGGGGTGGAGGATGACCCCTGGAATTGCCAAACAATCTCATTTCGTCCCTGTAGCCATTTCTTGATGAGCTAGCCAAACTTTCTTCGTACAGAAGACTTCTAGAAGAGTTTTGACTGGAGTGGTCATTCATTAACGATGAATGTGGTCCGAAATACTTCGAAGATTGGGCTGATAAATAGTCTGTAGCTTGTTGAGTGCTAGTTCTTGATGGAAGAACTGCACTCATGGGATGACCCAGCTCTTCTCTTAGATCTCTAATTTCGCGACTAGCTCTTTCCATTCTTTGCACTTGGGACTTGACAAGATTTTCGACCACAAACTGCTGGCGATCTTCTCGGCTGCTTCCTCGAGATCGAAAATCTTGAGGTAAATCTGGATCGTAAGGCAATTCTGGGTATCGATCAGCTCTGGATCGAGTGGCAGCGCCGTCCATGTAGTCACCACTGCCCCGCAGTTTTTGTTCCAAAAGCATCTTTCTGCTTTCAGATAATTTTTTGACTTCTTGTTGGTCTTGCTGAGAATCATCATCAACGGGGTAAACTTTTGCCCTGCAAAAGAATAATGAAGAAATACATTGGGTGCTATATAGAGTAAAAGTTTCAATAAACTATTGTATAAGAACCATAAAGTATTTTCATTAATATTTAATCTAACATCTATAAAAGAATTTTTGAAGGAAAATAATAAATGATCTAACTTAATTTTTTTAAAAAATAAAATTATTTTGAGGAAAACATTTAAATTATGGTGCTCGTAAAGTAAATTTTTTAAGCAAGTAAATCCCTTTCAATGTAAAGAAAATTAATTTAAATGTAATCTATTTGTTCTGTAAAATATTACTGATCCTTCTAGCATTTTTGGCCAAAACGCAGAATCGATGCAATTTTACTATTGAAAAAAAAAGAAAAGATAATTTCTTTCACTGACGTGTTAAAATGGAGAAAAGTTCGGGGTTTTAGTGCATATAATGTACAGTATGTTTAAAAAAATCAATGTTCAATCAAACTTTATCTTGTTCTGAAGTAGTTAACGATGAATGCAACTATCAAAAAGGGAAAAAATTGTGCCCGATGCAAATTTGCTGTAACAAACTTCTTTATTATCATCTTAAAACTTATCTCAAAATTAGTTCACAAAAGTGAAGGAATCTTTCATACCTAGGCCAGAGACTGATTCATTTTGGTAAAAAGAATGCGCGAATTCTATTCTAACATGCCTTTTATGAATTGTGGAATTAGACGGAAAGGGAGAAGTTTCTGTTATTGGTGTCGTGGTAATTTTTTAGTGCATAGTGTACTAACGAAAAGGAAGTGACCTACCTGGTCTCTTTTTTATTCGTTGATCGAACACTGTGGTCCATAGTGAGTTGTTCTAATTTGGCTCTCATTTCGGAACTGATTTTTACTTTGCCAATGCTTCCTGGAATTGGTTTGTCGTTTCCTTCAAAAGCTCTGGTGATATCCGAGTCCTCTTCTTTTAGTTCTTCGAGGTTTAGGTTTTTCTTATTGCGATCTTGGACGGATACTTGATTATGCTGTGGTGACTGAAATGTAAAAGTTGCGAAATTTAATAATTCACTTAATGAGGACAAATTCCATCTGATCTGAATTCTATAATTTAAACAACTCTACTGCAAATCAATAAAGGTGAACAAAATTTATTTGCTATACACAAAGTATAAATAAATCTCATCGCGATTCACCAAATGTAATCAAATTCTTAATATAATTCACTAAATATAAACAAATTCCATTGTGATTCCCGAAACATGGTCACATTTTAACTCGATTTTAAATAGTCGCTCTCATTCCAAAATCTATAATTGCTGAATTATAGACATCTTGCACATTTGCCAAGTTTAAAATAGTCGTTAAGACAATAAACTTGAGCGAGCTATTTAGAAAAAGGAGAGAAAAAAATATTCGAAAAATAAATAAACAAAATAAATTTAAAATGAATTCTGGTTGGTGGCTAATCATTCTTCCGCTACGACTCTTTTTTCTTAATAATTTTTTTTCTTCTGTTTAACTAATTTCATCTGTTAGTCAATCGCCAATGTTTCTGATGCTCAAACAAACTATTATGCAACTGTATAATAACGTTAAAGAAAAAACTTTGATAAAAAAAATGTATTTTGTTAATTTAGTATTGCCTGAAAACAAAAAATTTTTGATATCATAAACAAAATGAATTTAAAAAAAATTATCTTTTGTTCTAGAAAAGTTGCCACTGAGGACTGATACACATGATTGGCCAATTAGAACATTGACAAATGACTATTTTCATGTGTTGCTAAAATCAGACTGTCGTTTATATTTGACTCTCAGTGACATTCAGAATTAGTATTTGAAAGTTAGAAAGGAAAGCAATAAATTTGCTTAGAGTTTAAAGATATGGAATTTTATTGCGTTTTTAAAAGTATTTCTTATCAATTGCTAAGAAATGCTGAAAAACGCAATTTCTTAGTAAAACAGGAATATCCATAATGAAACTAGAATAGTAATCCTTAGTAAAACTAAAATAGTAATCCTTAGTAAAACTAGAATAGTAATCCTTAGTAAAACTAGAATAGTAATTCTTAGTAAAACTAGAATATCCTAATTAATACTAGAATAGAACCAAAATAAAAACATGTAATGATAGAAAGAGGCAATGGTATTCAACAGGTAATGGCCATGATAATGACTGTGACAATACATACTTGGTACTAATGCATACTTGGTAGTATGCAAATAACCATTTTTACTTAAGCTTCTCGCGATGCATTTTAAGTTTCTAGAGTTCAACACAATTTACTTTTTATTTTTTAACTTTGAACGTTATGTAAAGGCTTCATTTTTTTTGTCGCATGCCTGTTTAGGCAGTGGGGATGCGATTGTTCCTGTTTTTCCGTGGCGCCATCTATGGTCAGGAATTCGACTTCTGCCACGCCTTTCACACAACCACAACTCGTTTATAGGGCGGGTCACATTCATACAAAGGAGAAAAAACGTAGAACACACAGAGAGAAAGAAACATCCATGCCTTGCCCGGGATTCGAACCCAGGACCTTTCTGATGCAAGGACAGTTCCCTGCCCCCTACACAGGCCGGTCGGCAAGGCTTCATTTAATTACTGCATATGAGCAGTCACATTTACATGCGTTTAAGAAATCTAAATGTAAAGACCGCTATTAAATATTAAAACCATTTGAACAAAGCATGATTAATTCAAAATCATAAGTATACCTGTGTCAGCGGCGTGGAAGTTTCTGCACCTGCTCCGAATGACATCACAGATTCCAAGTTCGAGATTTCCGGAAAATCCACACCCCCATCGGTGACATCAGCTCCGGACTTGTCTTTTTTCTGTTTGGATTGTTTAAATTCTAAAAAACTAACCGGGGGTGCTCCGTCGTCACGTGGTGGCGGCCACCGCCATTTTCCTATCCGGACTGTTTTTGCCCGTCCATACATGTCCTGGTATTTCGCCTGACTGTCCGGTGACATGGGTGGCGGTGGTGGTGGGGGTGGAGGAGGAGGTGGTGGCGGGGGAGGAGGTGCACCAACCATTCTGTGTGATCGTGGTGCAGTTTGAGGTGTGCTGTCACTTCCACCTGCTTTACTTCGTAGTTCGCTCAGCACATCACTGAAAACCTGTAAAGAATTAACAGATGTTACGGCATTTATGTGGTTAAATGCTAGTTTAATACATAAAAACAATTATTATGACGGACAAATGCAGCTATTATATAACTTTGGAGTTATTATTATGAAAACTTCATTACTAGTCGAAGAGTCAATAAGACTAAAAGACAATACATATTATAACCGTCGTTGAACAGTCAACCCAATGTTTGGGTTTACGACTACTAATGTTCATCTCCGTAGCCTTGTAATTTTGAACAGAATCCAGAAGACAAGGAAACTCCTGGATAAGGTATTGGGAGAAATTTGTCTTCGTGGTGGACTTGTTGATGGAACTAACCCACATTGGCGTTACACAGAGAGGACCACGGTAACCTCCCACTGTTAGCCTGACGGCAAAGGTAATCTAACCCATGATCCGTCTACCATTGAAGATATTTCAAGTCAGCACTGTGGTCAGTGCAAGCCGGATGCGGAATTCGTATCGACTGGGATTCGAATCCGGTTCACCTCGTAGGAAGAAGATAATACATATTATAAATTTTCCAAACATTTGAAAACTTTTAATTCAAATGCCAGGGGGAAAAATTATTCAAGGTTTCCAACTTCTTAAATCGAACGCCAAAAAAAATATCAGTTTTACAATGCACGTATCAATATTTTTAAGTCATTGCCATAAAGTGTGCTTTTTGATGTCCTCGTTAGACAAAAAAAAAGTTATTCTACTTCCTCCCTGTTTTCCGAAAAAATTATTTGTCCATAATTTCCTATTAAATAGTACGTTTACATATTTTTGTAACATTTTAAAATCTGCTACATTAGACTTAGTAACCTAATTTTAAGGAAGAGATGCCAACTGCTCCGAATTCGGCAAAATATTTTAAAAAACGGTAGAGAACTACAAACTAAAATGTGCAGATTTTCGGTTAATTTTGCCAACTTTTTGAAAGGTTCAACACGACTTACCTGTAACAAAAAGGTGTATCACATAAGCTTTTGAATTATGTAGTAGGAGTGGTGAATAAATATCCTATTAATCGAATTTACTAACCCAAGAATCATACATAAAAAGACTATTACTTGAAAATATTTATCCACCGTCTAGAACACGTGAGCTTCTCTGTTAAGGTTATAAGTATTTTAAACTGTGGAAGAAGTTTAAAGCTTTACGTTGTTTAAGTATTGAAAAACTACCCAAGTCAGAATTTTCGATAGTTTTCCATTGGCCAACATAATCTTGATGGTAACCATCAATAATTTCATCATGAACAATTATATTTTTTGAGGGTAACTAACATAAGTAACCATCACCTCAATGTAGGAATTCGGACTAATTGACTTATAATGGTCCAGCATAAGAACAGCAACTTGTTTTGCTGGTTTGTTCGTGTAGAACCATCACGAATTTCCATCATATTATCTTAGAAATCAAATGCTGGAACGATCATGAACAACCATCATCCCAAATTCGGACTGGTTTATAATGGTTCAACATAAAAAATGCCAAATTGTTTTGATGGTATATTCCTGAACACCAACTAGAATTCCTATTAAACCATCATGGAGATGTATAGTTGAAACCATCATAAACCATCACGGATTATCATGGATTGTTGGTCCATGGGAGTCAAGCTTCTCTTGATGGTTAACCATCCTAGTATTAACGTAGCATTTTTCATCATGGAATGATGGGCGTTTGTTGACATACCAAAAACCATGAACGCGCAATGGAAAATGTTGGATGTTTTGTACACAATTATAAAATTCATTTACCTAACGATAATTCCATGCGAAATCTAACTTTTAATAAATTTACTATTTTATTTAATAGTCAAGAAACTTTTGACTCTCATGGTATACAATTTTTACATAACTTTAAGAAATTTAAATTGCGAAATTCAAAATTTGTGCGAAATCGTTCGAAATATTTCTTGAGAAATCGAATTTTAAAACATGACTTTTTCAAACTTCGATTTCTCAGGAACTATTCAACCGATTTCGTTCAAATTTTATATTTTGCCCTATAAAATTGCCTTCTTTAAAATGATATAAAAAACTGCATACCTTACAATTCAAAAGTTTTCCGACTATTATGAAATAAAAAATAACAAAATATTTACAAACAGTTATATTTTGCATGGAATTTTACCTTCGAATAAATGAATTTTATAATTTCTAATATTAAGGGGTCCAAACTGACCTAATTATTGAACCATATTTCCCAGATTGCGGCTACCCCTATATTTGGAGGGAGGAGGTAAATCCTAATGTCGAAGAAATGGTATGTTTATTCACAGAAAGTACATTTTGACTTCGTATTTCATAACATAAAATATCGTCCGAACTAATTAATTAGCATATTTAAAGTTAGTTTTTCGAACCATTGACATTGAGTCCTAGAACGTGAAGATCCAATCATTCGATCAAAGGTTATTCAGGGTAGTCTGCTAATTTTGTTGCTCATTCTACTGTGAAAAATCATGACTTTGCCCCAGGGGAAAGATACTTGAGCTGGACCTTTTAATTTTTTGGCAAAAAACCTTTCAAAACCTTTATTAAAAAAAAAAAGTTTTATAATTTCTTTGGCATTTTAGCTATGTGTCTTTCTTAAAGTTCAGACATTTCTCTGCAATTATGTTGTATTTAAAGATTAAGTCTCTTGTTAAGAGTTGGATTATACTACTAATAATGAAGGAGAAGAAATAAATAAATAGAATAAAAATGGCAAGTAAAAGGGATTTAAACCACAAATTATGTTTGAAAATGCTTCAAATAGAAATTAAAGAATCGGACATATGAAAGATTTAGTCCCCTATTAATTACTTATAATTATTATTAATATTTATTAATCATTATTTGGTATTAGTTATCAACTTTTCGTGAATATTTGTATCGTAAAAGTTAAGCATGACTTTTCAAACTAGTTAAAATAAAAAACACGCACCTTTTTTTTTTTTTTGCAAACATTTGATTTAAAATTTATGATATTTGTTGATAATGTTAGAATGTAACAAAGAATTTAATTCGAAATGGACATTAGATGCTCCATAATTTTTGAAAATTTGCTTTGTTCATAATAACGCACATTAAAAGAAATTTCTCGAAGAATAGGTTTCATCCCTTTTCAGCAGCTATTATACTACAAAGCAACTAAAACCACGGGTTAAAAAATTCCATTCTAAACCAAAATATAAAAAAAATCTTCTTCCCTATTATTAAGAAACCAGACAATAATAGCAGATCCCTTACCTCGTGGGGCAGGTTGGGCTTTGGAAAAATCGTTCTCTGCACAGGTGAGGATGGCCTATTGGAGGCCTTGAGAGGCACAGACTGAAAGCCGTCTGTTCCGTCTTTTGGGGGTGAAAATATAGATGCTTGTTGAAAAGAAAGGCCAGGGAATTCTGCAGTTTGTAGTAGGGAAGGTGTAAGGCTGGAATTAGTTATTATTGGTGGAAGTGGAGCCAATGTTGGCGACATAGCCCCACCGAACTGAAGAGATGGCGCTTCAGCTAACAGAGATGGTCCTGGAGCAGGAGATGCCGGACTCATCTAATAACAAACAAACAGACACAATTTTATTAAAAAATGTATAAAGTTAAAAGTTTTTTATGAATTGCCCAACAATAAATAACAATAATAATATAAATAATGATCTAAAAAATATAACTATGAAAATACACATCATTAATATATAAAAAGGATTAATAAATATTATGAGAAAGATAATTATTAAAAGCTTTCTTTTTAATAAGGCATATTCTTTTTATAAGGCATATTATAAAGAGGATTAATAAAAAATAATTTCTCTCGCAATTGATTTGATACATTTTAATTTTTTTAAGTAACCTGGAAAGGGTTCTTTTAATTTTTGTCATTTGCTTTAATTAATTTTTACTAGATACTTTTATTTTTTTTATTTAGAAATTGTTATTTCGAAGCTGATTACGCACTGCAAGAAAATTCGGGATCAAATTATGATATAAAGTACACTTTCGGTTCATCATCAGTAAAATCCATTATTACTGTAAAATATTATTCCGCAATTTTTACAGAAATATTTATTCACTTAGTGATTTTACTGCAATTGTTACTATAAAAATTACGGTTTATCAGATTTTTCGTTCCATCAATTTTCCAGTAATAAATACAGTAAATTCACTGCATGTAGTGGTAAAATAAGGATTCAGTGTTACCAGACATGTTACGGTAAAAAGACCGGAACTTCTAATTGAAATTTGATCTGGAATTTTTTACAGTGCGGACGAAAACAAAAGCTAAGAGCAGTTTTTTTTTAATTTATTCATTTCATGGCCTAATAATTAAGAAAACAAATGTTGCAACAAAAATAAAATTCATAATTTCTTTAATTTATGAAAAGACTTACTGAAATAGAAAGTGTTTTCATTAATTTAATTTGAAAAATTGTATTGCTTAAATGGGTATAAATAAAGTTTTTTTTACGAATAAATAAATTATTGAATCCTTATTTCTGTTGCGCAATTTATTTACTTACGCAAATGTTTTATTAATGAAATTTGTATTCGTCAATCTAAATCGCATTGTTTTCCAAAAATGAGACATTATGCTAAACGTTTTAGATTAGGTTTCTGATTTACCGTAATTTCTTTCTTTGAATTTTATTGTAGATTTCAAAATGTTTCACTACACATTTGAAAAACAGATTATTTTAATTTTATTTAAAAAAAATGCAATACTATTCAACAGACTTAGTTTATATTTCTCTTGTTAAAGTCTCATACATTGATAAAATTCAATGTAAGAAGAGAAGATTTTTATACATAAGGAAATTTTTCACTCTATGTATTTGATAAGTAGATTGCTTTAATTTTATTCAAAAAATGCAGATCTTTTTAACCGACATAAGTTTTTTAAAAATTTTTTTTAGAGACATTTGTTGAATAATGATAGTCTTTAAAATACGAAGAACCAAGTTATACGAAGTACTCACAGAGTTGTTCTGTAGTAGATGCTGCAGGGCTTGATTCTGTTGCATTAAATGCTGTTGAATTTGTAGATTTTGCTGAACAGCTGATGCTAAAAAAGCTCTTTGCTGAAGCTAAAAAGAAAAAAAAAATTCCTTTAAAAACATATAAAACATTAACATTTCATAAAGAAAAACTATTTTTTCGCGATCACACATAATAGGGTATGCCACACAAATAATAATCTAAGAAATATTTTAGAAATTTAAAGGAATTGCTTTTTTTTTTTAATTTACCATGATAAATTAAGTAATATATTGAAATATTTTCCTAATAAGCAATAAATTTAGGTATAATAAATTTCGGATGTTTTCTTTTAAATTACCATGATTACTAAAAAATGACCTTAAAATATTTCAATATAATATAATGATATAAAACTCTAATTCTTTTTAACGAAAATTTTCAAATTCCAAAAATACTTCTAATTTACAGTTCTGTAATTTGTAATTTTTTGTCTAGTATTTTAGTTAAATACCTGAAACTATTAAAACAACTCTTATACTAATAACTCTTATAATATAAATAACTGTTTAAATGATTTTTTAGCAGTTGGAAAGGGATGAAAAATCAATTTAATTAATAACGGCGGAAATTGTTATAAATTAAATAGTAACTGTTTTTACTAAATTGGAGTTTTTGTTTGTAAAAAATATGACTTAAATTGATTTAATTAATAATAATTTTGACTAAAATATTTTTGATCAAACATGTTTCAGTGTTCATATTTTGTTTCTAAGTTTTCAAATCTCACATTTCATTTCACGTACTTAAATTATGATAAAAAATCCATTCCATTCATATCGNATTTTAAATTATAATGAATTATCTGACGAAAATTATAAATTAATTTAATTATCCCAATATTTGAAACCCTTTCCAACATCTGAAAAATTTAACACTTACCCATAGTTCCAAATGTATTAGATTTTTTAATAATAACTAATAATGAATCGAGTGCATTTGTTTTCAAAATTTAAACAAAATACACAAAAAGGATGTTTTTAAGTCATTTGCGGAGAGTGGAATAAGTTTTTAAGAACGATTAACTTCAATCGTTACGGGTGCATTATTAGTTGGAATGCTGTTAGCCCGATGGGTTCTAATTCTCCTCATCTCCCTGAGGACAGAAAATGTTTTTGGCGGAAATTTATATTTAGGGCACAAACAAATTGCAGTTACTTTATGTCAAAGATAAAAACAAAATAATTCGCAGTAATTTTAGTTGTCGATATTCAAGAAAAATACATGCTACAGGTTTTAAACATGTTCAGAATTAAGACAAATGTACGCTACTGTTTATTAAATCTTCTTAAGAATTCCTTTAGAAATATTTACGCTACTGTTAGTTACATATTCAAGAATCATTAAGAAAAAACTACACCACTGTTTTTTTGCATCTTCTTAAGAATTCCGTGCGAAAAATGTACGCCACTATAATTAAACATCTTACACAGAATTCCTTAAGGATATTGTACTTTACTGTTTTTAAATTGTAAGCTGTAGCTATTAACTTGATAACTAGTTTATTTTTGAATAAAATGGAATTTTAAAATTTACTTATTCTAAATAAAACTGCGATATTCTTTGACATATTTTTATTTCATTCATTAAAATGATAAAGTTAGAAAATTTTAAACCTTTGTGTAGAACATATTTATATTTATGTATTTAAAGAACAATGCAATATTTTAAAATATTCTTTGGAAATAATATTTGGAAATATTCTTTGAACTAATGGACATTAATAAATTATAAAAAAATTATAAATTTAACAATTAATAAATATATAAAATAAAAAAATAATAAATAAAATTAATAATTAAAATAATATCAATAATTAATAAAATTAATTAGTAATAAAAAATAATTAAAATAAAAATATATAAATTTAACATTAAAAAATTTAAATTAAAAAAGTCCATAAATCTGGAAGTTAAAACAAAAATTTTTAATACTAAAAAGAATTTGTTATACTATAGTATTATTAATGGAGTACTTTTATTTATCATTTTATTTTCATTACGATTTTTTAGCTTACTTTTAGATTTTTCTATAAAAATAAGCTTTTTACTTTTTAGCACACTAATGAGTATTTTTTAAGAATTTATTTTTATATTAATTATTTTCAATTTTTAAATTCCCTTAATAGTTACGGCGTAGAGGCAAACTAGTTATTGCCGGAATTATTTTGATGCAAAATATTTTATTGTTTGTATTAAAAAATAAACATTTAAACTCTAAACGTTACTATAAACGTAAATTCATTTGGTAATTCAAAGAAAAAACTGAATGTCTTTTTATAAGGTTAATAAGCTAAATAATTAACTAAATTATTAATTATTAACTGGATAATTCTATACAGCATTTCATTTTATTCTAAAATTGATCTTGTATTCAGACAAAAAAAAAAGTTATTTTTCTGCTATGACCATTTTCTTATTTCAAATAAGTCGAAACCAGAACGGCAGAAAAAACTAAAAATCCTCATCTTAGACCAGTGTTACTCAAACTTATGACTTTTGTGTACCCTTTCCAAATTTGTCGTAACGCTGTGTACCACTAATAAAAAGAATGAATGCATTCTTTACTATAAAAAAAAATTGCACAAAAGTTAAACATCAAAACTGGCTATTGACACCACTGTTATTAACTGTTAACTTTGCAAAAAATAGCCAATAGAAAAATACGCAATCGTANACTAATAAAAAGAATGAATGCATTCTTTACTATAAAAAAAAATTGCACAAAAGTTAAACATCAAAACTGGCTGTTGACACCACTAATTATAACTGTTAACTCTGCAAAAAAATAGCCAATAGAAAAATCCGCTATCGTAAATTTTCATGGCTAGCTTTGTTTTCAAATAAAAGTTTTTGAAATTTTCGTTTGTTGCAAGATATTCCGCATAAGAACGCGTACCTCCGCTAAACTGTTCCCGTTTCCTTAGGGGTACGCGTACCACACTTTGGAAAACACTGTCTTAGACTAAGTATTTCAGGGTTAAGATATTGAATAATCAGATATTAAAGATTTCGTTGAAATATTTAATGTGACAATGTTACAGTAATGTAGTGGTAATGTAACATTAACGTTTAATGTGTGCTTATGATACTTTCTTAATTTTTGACTGCTTCATTTTTATATGATGGAAAGATGGTTCATAATCAACAATTCTATAATTCGAAATAAGTTTGTGTGACAGGAAGCATTGAAAATCTTCATCATAGACTAGGTTTAGGGTTAACATATTGAATTATTAGATATTTAAGTGTTTTTGACTGTTTGCTAAGGCTTACAATTTTCTTGCTCTAGGAATACTTTATTTTTATATGATTTATAATTACCGAATTGCGTAAATTTTCTTAAGAATAATTTAAATATGATAAAATTAAAAATTTCGACGAATTCTAAAGAAAACAATTAAAACCGTTCGCTACTTTCTTTTTTTCTCGATGTTACGATACGCATTTTAGATTTACAATGCGTAATAAAGGCATTTCTGATATAAAAACGTGAGTTTTGATAATGTGAATTATTTTATCTCAACTAAAAAGAAAGATAACGTTAAAACATTGCCATAAATTTTAACACACATTTTACCGTAAGTTTCACCTTAACCGTAAATAATTTTTTTTCCCTCAGATTATATAAGTGGCAAATATTTTTGTGTATCTGTGGTTTTTTAGGAACATATATTTAGCTGAATTTATTTTTTCAAAACTGGGTTTTAATTTCATTTGGCAGTTTCCCACAATGCTTTTTCATCTGATAAATTGAAGAACAAGAATAACAATGAGCTTAAGATAACGCTATACTGCATGTGAAACTCTTCATGGCAAATTTTCTTTTGTCAACAATAGTAATTAAAAGTACAGAAAAAAAAATAGTTTAGAAAATCAAGTACTGAAATTCCTTTTTTCAAAACATAAAATTGCAAACTAATTATGTCTAGCCGCTGTTGTAAAGAGAAATTATCCAGCTATTATTTGATATATTTGCAACATTATTTGATTTGCAACATTATTTGATATATTTGCAACATTCTCTGGTACATTTGCAACATTATCTGATTTGCAACATTATTTGATATATTTGCAACATTCTCTGGTACATTTGCAACATTATCTGATTTACAACATTCTCTGGTACATTTGCAACATTATCTGATTTACAACATTATTTGATATTTGCAACAATATCTGATTTGCAATATTATTTGATATTTGCAACATTATCTGATTTGTATTATCTGATATATATATATCTAATTACCTGATATATTTCAATATTTGAAGCTTCATAGTTTACTTTTGGGTAATCTGAACCACTGTTTCTATGTTTTAAAATTCGAATTGCTGACGCAGTTGGAAGAGAATTTGCCATAAAGGATTTCTCTCGATCCGTTAAGGAGTTAAAAATTATGTTAAATATTATAATCTATAAGTACCCTAAAAAAGTACTAGATAAACATTTTAAAATGATATTTTCGCAAACTTGTAAATATTTCTTGTATCGCTGTTTTTAAAGAAGCTAGTTGTATATGATCTTCAAATATCAAATTCTTTTTTTTTTCCAGAAAGAAAAACCTCTTGTTTTAAATTCTTAAATCGACAAAAAACCTTCTCAAAAATTTGTGTTTGCAACTTTTTTTTTACAAACACATTATTCAACAGGTTAAAACTTAAATATTTTACTATTATTAAGAGGACAAAAGATAACATTTCACCTGAAACTTAGTTAGACTAGTCACATGAGAAAAACTGTTTAAGGCCGATAATGTGCATTAGCTTTTTTATTTACCGATATTCCCCGATCATTTTTATTATTTTTTAACAAAAGCAAAGAATTTTTCTCACTTTGCAGTTTTAATTTCTACTCACAACTTTTATTTTAGTCTTAAATTCTCCCCGGAGTAATCTTTTTTAATTTTAAATTCTTCTCGCTAAACATTTTTCAGTCCTAAATTTTGATTCTTTTTTGTCTTAAAGCATTATATAAACATTCATTTCAGTCTTAAATTCCGATTTTAAAGCCCTTTTTGGTCTTATTCTTCTCAGTTTCATATTCTTATTTCAACATTCATTTCAGCCTTAAATTCCGATAGCAGAATTATTTTTAAAAAAAATTTCAAATAAAATGTTTCTTATACTAAAATCCATTCCAAATCTAAGTATCAAATAAAACTTACAAAATCATTTTATAACTTATATAATTCATTTTAATGCAACAAAAAAACTTAAAATATTTAATCAATGACAAATATCCAAATAAAATAGACGAAAATTTAAATTTCTGTTTAGGATATTTCTTTGTAGTATTCAAAGACTTTCATTTATATTTTACTAATTTATTAAAATATGTCCTATGCTTTTCACTGTACAAATTAGATTAAATTTTTTCCTGCTTCCAGTTTACTTTTAATTTTTTTTAACACTTTAAAAAGTCTAAAAAGCTTAGAAGAAAAATGTCAGAATTCAACAAGATAAAAAGCATTTAGAATTTAAATTTCAAACCTATTATTTTAATTTTAAGGATCAAGCTTCTCTTCAGATACAAACTAACGTGCTCTCAATCAATATATAAGATTGTTTTTTACATAATTATTTAAAATTAATCAATTTGCATAACGTAACCCTATTTAGATTTACTCAAGAAGAGTTCTTTTTTTTTTTAAATTAAACTCATTCATGCATTTATAAACGGATGGTTCCATATAAGAAAGCATTGCATTTATTATTTATTTTTATAAATAGTATTTTTGTATTTCAGGATTTCGACCACAAACGAGATTCTGGTCCATCGTGAACTTTAAGTCAAAATTATTTCTGTCGCAGATTCTGTACTAGACAGAAAATAAGTCTGAGTTATTTTGGTTAAAATGCTTTTAACAGGAAACGATAGTCAGTGGCTCAGGAAATAGAGCAATCGCCTCCCAATAAAGTGTCCCGGGTCCGTATCCCAGCTATGGCTGCTCGATACGAATTCCGTATCCGGCTTGCATAGTGCCAACGTAAAATATCCTCAATGATAGACGGATCATGGGTTAGAGTCTCCATGCCATCAGACTGACCGTGGGAGTTTTCGTGGTTTTCCTCTCCATGTAACGCAAATGCGGTTTAGTTCCATCAAAAAGTTCTCCACGAAGGCAATTTCACCCAATACTTGATCCAGGAGTTCTCTTGTTTTCTGGTTTGGGTTCGAAATCGCAAGACTATGGAGGTAGTCTTAAACTCAAAATTGGGTCGCCTGATCAACGACTGTTATAAAAAAAAGAATAAAAAATAGGCAGTGATAACTTTGGTTGCAAAAATAATCCCCACTTTATTAAAAAAAATCGACGGTCCTTAAGGTTGTTGTTCATTTACGTCGCACTAGAGCTGTACAATGGGCTATTGGCTACTGTCTGGGAAACATCCCTAAGGATGACCCAAAGACATATCATCACAATTTTAATCCTCTGCAGAGGAGATTGGTCCTTAAGGGGAGTCGGTATAGGGCATATATCAAAAATACTAAAACTGACATTTTTCGATGTACCTTTGTTAAGAAACTACTTATGATATAGCTTTGAATTTTTTTGGGCTTATTTGAAATTATATCAATTGCATGCTGGGATAATATTTTAGTGTTAAGAGGAATGTTTTGAGTTATGAAATATTTTTCTCAAAAATGATGAAACATTAAAAACAAAATTTAAAGTTTTCAAGTTATAATTTTTAAAACAATTTCTGCCGAAGATATGTATAAACAGTTATCACAGTGTAAACATGTGAGTGAAAAAAAACTGAGGCACTATCTAGTATCGGGAAAAGGTACATTGAAAATGATCAGTTTTAGTAATATTGATATATGCCCTACCAACTCCCCTTGACGTGTTTTGATATTAGACGACTCAATAGACTCTTTGATAACGTAGTTCAACTATAAACCATAATTTTAGTACTTAGAACGATAACTTGGTTCAAATTTGGTGCAACGTTATTAGAGTGTTGCATTAAACGTTGTTTCCATTCAAGTTAAACAATATTATCATGTAATTATGTTTAAGAAGCTTGATAATATCGTTTCAAATTAAGGTTACGGCAAATTCTAACATAATTATCATTCAACACGCTCCAGAATGTTTAAAAAAATCTAATAAAATTTAAAAAATACCCAAAATATTTTAAAAAAAAAGTAATTACTGAATTTTATTATGATGGTACTTCTCTGACTATTTGTAGAGATTGAGAAACTTTTCGTGCTCAGTCTAATCAATTACAGTGCTTGCAGTTGCTTGAATATTTCTCACAGAAAGAACTGTTTTTCTTTATATCCGTTTAGAGCTAATTGAGCGATTTTTGGCGGTGAACACGCAATGAGAGCTAAAAGCAAAGAAACGTTCCGGATGGTAGAAGATACTTAGTATTCCACACACCATTCCTGCTAGCATGGTTTCTGGCTTTGAAGCAATTTTTTTTTAAAAACAGTAAACATAGATCTTAGAAAGCAAGGAGGATACATTAAATATAATATAATACCTTTCAAATATAAGATTTCTCTTTTTTCGTTCAAAATATAAGACTTTTCGAAAACAATTTATTTTTGAAAGTTTTCCTTATCTTGTTTTTAAAAAAGACTTTAAGAAACCTAATATCTAAATATTTTGAAGCCAAGCTTATTTTTGTATCTGGTGTAAAGTCTGTAAAAAATTTGAAATTAAAAAAGTCTGGAGAATTTCTTGCAATTTAGAGTATAAATCTTATTTGAACAATTTTGAAAAAAAAAGTGTGTTAAGTTTATTGTATTATCACACACTGAAATGAAAAGTATGGTCAAAACTACCAGAATTTGATAAAATTTACAGTGTTTCAAGCTTTATGGAAACACTAAACATCACGGTAATTTTCATTGACGTACTTTGGCAGTGATTTAAGCAGAATTAACAAGAAAATATTATTTAATAGTAAGTGATAAAATTTGGTAAATATAATAAAATTTAGTAATTTTTTTCATGATACTTTAGAAGTATAAAATCCATTTCTTTGGTTAAATTTACTTTTTAAATGTGTGGTTATAAGAACTAGATAGAATTTCGGATAAACTGTTACCATATGATCAAAAAATTTATTAAATAAATGATTTGAATACCATAGGTTAGGTTTTAATATCAAAGGTGTTTTTTTTTTGTTTTTGTTTTCTTGATCAGAAATGTCTTTACTATACAGCATGGTATTTTTATTAGAATTGTTCTCTCCCTGCATTTTGAAAAATATGGCGGCTAATAGACCAAAAGTATAAAACCAACTATTTTTTTATTTATTCATTTCAATTTAAGCGAAATGAGTTGCTTTACATCAATTCAAGCATAAAATAAATTTAAAAGAAGTTTTTCTATAAACAAGGTATTCATGAAGCAAACCTCTATATTGTCAAATGCCAACATTATGTTAATTTTGCGCAACGCCCAAATAATTACTTTTAAAAAAACTTGAAAATTAGTAAGCTAAAACAAGAATTAGTATGCAATGAACTATTAGTATGCAATAAAGCTAGCCCTTTTAGCAATAGAACTTGATAACGAGTAAAAAAAATTTTTCCCCATTTCTTAGATTTCGCAATGATTAATGTATTTATATTTTTATTACACATTTTTGTACTGAAAATTATTTTACAAAGAACCCTGAAAATTTAATGAAAACTGAAAAAGAAAATACAGCTCATAAGTTGTATATAAAATTTCTTGTAGACAAAAATTACTGTTGAAACAATAGTCAGTTAAAATACTGTTAGTTAAAATATTGCCAGAAATTCAGCATAAATATTTTATTTTATTTTATAACCGTCGTTGAACAGTCGACCAAATTTTTTGGGTTTGCGACTACTAATGTTCAACTCCGTAGCCTTGAAATTTTGAAACTGTAGTGTATCTACCACTACAAAATTACAACTACAATTCACTAGTACATAAGACATGTTAACTCGACTCTATGTCGGGGTACCTTTTCATAGATGACGGTTGACATGGTCTGTAACTACTCTNTGGAGATCAAGTATTTGGAGGACTTTGTTGAGGGAACTAACCCGTATTTGCGTTACATGGAGAGGAAAACCACGAAAACTTCCACGGTTAGCCTGATGGCATGGAGACTCTAACCCAGGGGTTTCCAACTTGCATGAGGACGGGGGCCACAATTAAAAACACAAATCAAATGGCGGGCCGGACTCTTTTATGTTTGAAGGAACATTAAATATTACTATCCTAGTTTTACCAAGTTGTACAAAAGAAAAGTATTGAATTACAAATTAAAATAAGAAGTAGATTTGTAAAAACATTTAATTGTTATTAGTAATATCTTTAAAAATATTAAATGAATAATATAAGTTCGGGCTACAATAACTTAATGTGCATCTATGTATTAAACAATTAATGTGCAACAGATATCTAATTGTTAAGATATTAAAACTTACATAGTAGAACACAAAATATTCAATGAGAGAATTGAGGTTTATCTGCTGCAACCACCAGAGAATAAATATTTACATTTTAAATTTAAAATTTACAAATGTGTGTGAAAATATTTTCGTCCAAAATGAGTGGTTTCAAAAAGTTAAATCGGAGAATTTCTTCGAGAAAATTTTTGATACGCACACGCTAAGTTATATTCACAAAATACAAAAAAAAATGAAATAAGGAACAGCAACATACACGATTATTTTTGTATTTGAATAAATATTTTCTTGGATTCAAATCCTGAAAAATAAATTTCTTTGCACCGTTGGTATGTTAAATTCCACAGAAACGAAGAAATTAGGTTTTTATTAACGAGAAAAGTATTTTAAACCCATATAGATTTTTTACGAAAATTGTCCGCAAAAATTGTCAACTAATATATTTTAGCTCGGGGGCCACACAAAATGGCTTCGCTGGCCGGATGCGGCCCCCTGGCAGCCAGTTGGAAACCCCTGATCCGTCTATCATTAAAGATATTTTATTTAACCTTAGGATAACAACTCCCGGGTGGTGGCCACAGCTGTTCAGCAGTGTATGGTTAGCTTTAAAACTTTAAAAATTGCATTTTTTTTAACTGCCGCGGAGACTGTAGATAAACCACAGTCATAGAACTTATCAGTAAGAATCGACCAATGAAGATTAATTCTAAATGTCCTGTACCGTTTAGGTTTTGAACAGGTAACAAAAGTCGTAGTACATCTTTCTTCTACGCCAATTTGCCTTAACGTCCAACACAATTGTTTTTACTGAGGACAATTAACCTTTTGTGGAAATAGCTTAACAATTTAATTAGCCTTAAAATAAATAATATTTATAAAATAAATAAATAATAATATAAGTTCAGCGCCTTATATATTTCAAGAAGATTTTTAATTAAGAGGATTATAAATTTTACTTACTTCTCAGTGCTTTTCCTATGCTAGTTCTGCAATCTCTGTGCATAATCGTTTTTTTTTTTTAAATTTTTTTTAACCTTTTTTTTCGGAATAAATAATATATCAAGATACCTTTTAAGTTATTTCTTGTTAGTTAGTTAGTTCTAACACTATTTCGAAGGTTGAGTAAATTTAAAGAAATAATTCCATCTTGTTTTTATGGAACGTCTGAAGATAGAGTTAGTTTTAATAAATTTGATTAATTATATTCTCTCCACATCATGAAATTTTTAAAGAAAGTATTAGACCAAAAAGTTAAAAAAAAAATTTTTTTTTTAAATAATGTTAATACTAATCTTGATAGACGCCATAAATCATACACATTACAATACTGCCTTCGATATAAAATAAATTAACTGAAAATGTTTAGCGCTCCAATAGTACAATAATATTTTTCTATGGCTTTTATTTATACATTCGGCAGCTCAAAGCTCATTCAAAGTCTTCAGAGTCAAATGTTTTTATATATATATGTATATATATTAAGTAAATAAAAAATTTAAATTCAGTTTCACTTTTTTTTGCCCACGAATTTTAACAAATTCATAATTTTGACATTCAAATTTTAATAGCTAATATTTTTTCTCTGTATATATATATTATACGTAGTATTTTACACTATAGTACATACTATGTCTGCTCAGAAGAAACGGTACATTTATCTTTCCCTTTAAGTTGATTCTTAACCCCTAAATTTAGTTGAAATATTTGTAGATATCTCATCGAATCACTAAACTCATCGAATTAACTCATCATTAAACTCATCGAATTACGTTTGTTATAGATATAAGGAGGCTCGGCTCGCAGACTATTATTTTTGTCCTCATCTTTTTTTAAACATCGGTATTTTCTACAAAAGCACAAAACATTTTATTTTCGAATAGATACAACTATTGTAGCTCTACTTAAGAACATTTTGTTTACATGTAAACCGTTGCGAAATAGAAAATTACCTAGATTTAAAGAATAATCATCTGCACTTGAAAAACTGACCTAAAGAATACAGATTGCGTCACTCATTACAAAGAAATAAATGAAAAAAGTAATTTTACTCATTGACTAAATTTATAACAAACTAAATAAGGAACTGTTTTTAGCAATATTCATTTCTTCTTATTTTTAAAAATTTTAATAAAAACGCTAAGATTTATATCTGGTCACATATAATATATTTTTTTAAAATCTTTTTCTTTTTTATTTCGCTTATTTTGCTACTCTCAATTTATTTAAAATGGAGCTTATAAAAAAATGAAGATCTTGTGAAGGAAAAATAAATGTGAACAACAATGGGAAAAATATAGTCAATATTTAAAACAAAAATTTAAAAAATTGACGAAAAAACACTTAAATAATTCGGGCAAATTAGAATTTGGAAACAAAATTCTCGTTAAGTTCTCAAATAAAAATGGGTTCATTATCACATCACATCACGTTTTAACTCCATAAATGCACTTCTGCGGGCTGCATCACGACCAAGCAAATTACAAATTTAACAGTTAATAATAATTTTTGAACTAAGAGTCGAATGTTAATTCTTCTTATTTCGTCATGCTCCTGGTACATTTTTCAACAACCCATTGTAATTTTAAAGTTTTAAGTCTTATAGTTTGTGCGCCACGAAGCAAAATGTAACGTAAGCAAAAAAAAAGTTTAAAAAAAAATTTCAGCAAAGGCTTTTAAAATTGTAATGACTTTCGAACGAATTGAAATTTCGAAAAAAACCCAGATATATGGCCTTTTCACTACGCCAAATTTCAGTTCTGTAGTTAGCTGCATTCCTGTATCCTGCAGATTGGGCTAATGTTATTTTTTATGTCAAGTTTAACAGTATGTAATCTTCGAAATAATTATGAAATATTATTTTTTTATCCCTTCTTACTCCCTGTACAATTTTCTACAAATCATTATAATTTCAAACTTTTAAGTTGAACACAAAAAAAACGGTGGAGACTCAACAATTTTTTAATATTCGTAGTAATTTACTAGAGTAGGGTAAATCACATGGATTTAGAATGAAACAGCAACTCACGGATGTAAATGTTATTGTACGCCACTATAGACGCTTTCCTATTATGGGCTGGCTGTTATTGCGATTTTAGTCGGTACTTCCTTTCAACTAAATAACTTAAAATTTATGTTTTCTAATAATTATCGTCTAACATTGTATTTAAATAAGCTGAGAAACAGCGATATCGTACATTACTAATTTGGCGATCAAATTGGCGACTTCCTCAAATTAGTCACCAAAACTGCGATAAAACAATAAAATACTTGAAAGCAATATTTCAAAGTTTTTATTAAATATAAAATTAATAATATTTATGTAAAAATGTACCAGTTCAAATGCGCATGAACGGCCAGCCAGTCTATAATAGAGAAGCATCTCTAGCGGCATACGATGACGTTCCAACAAAGATTATTATTTAATTTTTAATCATTATGCTCCCTACCTGCCGTAAAGGTGACATCTTTACATCAAATATTTTCTTACCATTGCCTTTAGATAGGCTTCTCACAAGTTTAAAAATTTTAACTTCACTATAGCACAATACACATTTTTTTTTTTTTTTTACAAAAATGGAAATTTTGCTTTTTTTAATAAAAAAAACTTGTCTGCTCAATTTGAAATAATGGCTTATTATTATATTACCCTCAAGTCCTTCAGCATAATATAAACCTCTCAAATTTTCATGATTCATTTAATCTAACTTGTCATTCCAATATACAAATAAAAACTAAAATTAAAAAAAGTTCAGTAAGACAAATTATGTAGTAATTAGTGTTAATAGAACGCAAAGAATATTGAGAGAGATAAGACACCAACACCAATTTTAATATTTTTATTAACAGAAGCATTAATACAATAAGTTAGGGTAAGTAAAGTGAGGATTAGAATTAGAGATTATAAGTGTCAGAAGAGAGCTTAAAAGTCATGCAGTGCTGTTATAAAATTGTGTCCCAATGATTGTCATTTCACTAAAAAGTCTTAAAAGAAAGGATATGTCCAAGTGAGAAAGTTCTAGCTATTGAGAACTGCTTGTATTGCTTACCTGGATCATTTGTTGTTGCAACAGTTGCTGCTGAATTAATTGGGAAGCGTCTACCATTGGAACAGTCATTCCTGAAAATGTGAAAAAAATATATAAAACAAGGGATAAAAAGAATAGTAAATATGCTACCGATAATATATAAAACAAGGAATAAAAAGAATGGTAAATATGTTACCGATAATATATAAAACACCAGCATTCTAGAATATCCAGCCATTTTATACAATGCCTGACGTTTTAAGGCAAGGTATGAAATTTGAGAATTCTTATATATTTTACCTAGGAATTGTATAAAATATATACGCATTCTATAGAATGACATTCTTCAGACGAAGTATGAACAAAAAGGTAAGGATAGGGTTTTTATTTAGAAGAAAGTGCCAACCCTTGAAAATATTAACCTTATTTGAGAGGAAAAAAAAAGAGTTAAAAGACTGAAATTAAGTAGGTCTATTATTTATGTTACTTCCAAACATGGATAAACATGGGTTACTTCCAAACACAGAGCTTTTGCCTTCCAATACGGCGAACCGGGTTTGAATCCCAGTCGATACGAATTCCGCATCCGGCTTGCACCGACCACAGTACTGACGGGAAATATCATCGGTGGTAATCGGATCATGGGTTAAAGTCCCCTTGCCGTCAGGCTAACCGTGGGAGGTTCTCGTGGTCTTCCTCTCCATGTAACGAAAATGTGGGTTAGCTCCATCAAAAAGTTCTCCACTAAGGCAAATTTCTCCCAATACTCGATCCAGGAGTTCCCTTGTCTTCCGGATTGGGTTCAAAATTACAAGGCTACGGAGTTGAACATTAGCAGTCGTAAGCCCATAAAATTTGATCGGCTGTTCAACGACGGTTATAAAATAAAATAAAAACATGGGCATGATGTAATGTTTATATATATTAGGCGGTGGCTTTTCGCCAATGTCTATGCTATGTCTCTTTTTATATTAGACTTAATNAATATTTTTATTAACAGAAGCATTAATACAATAAGTTAGGGTAAGTAAAGTGAGGATTAGAATTAGAGATTATAAGTGTCAGAAGAGAGCTTAAAAGTCATGCAGTGCTGTGATAAAAACGTATCCCAATCATAGTCATTTCACTAAAAAGTCTTAAAAGAAAGGATATGTCCAAGTGAGAAAGTTCTAGCTATTGAGAACTGCTTGTATTGCTTACCTGGATCATCTGTTGTTGTAACAGTTGCTGCTGAATTAATTGGGAAGCGTCTACCATTGGAACAGTCATTCCTAAAAATGTGAAAAAAATATATAAAACAAGGGATAAGAAGAATGGTAAATATGCTACCGATAATATATAAAGCACCAGCATTCTAAAATATCCAGCCATTTTATACAATGCCTGGCGTTTTTAGGCAAAGTATGAAATTTCAGAATTCTTATATATTTTACCTCGGAATTGTATAGAATATATACGCATTCTATAGAATGACAAATGTTCTTCTGACAAAGCATGAACAAAAAGGTAAGGATAAGGTTTTTATTTAGAAGAAAGTGCGAACACTTAAAAATATTAACCTTATTTTGGAACAAAAAAAAAAAAGAGTTAAAAGATTGAAATTAAGTAGGCCTATTATTTATGTTACTTCCAAACATGGGTATGCTGTAATGTTTATATATACTAGGACAGGGGTGGCGAACCTTTAGGCACCAACGTGCCATTTTTCAAAAAATTGTTAAATGAGGTCATAGACATGCCGTCAAATAATTTTGACTTCGGGATTATTGGGAAAATAATAATACTAAATACTATCAACTCAAAACTCTTTATTTACTATGAAAAAAAATATATTTTGCAGTGTCTCAATTATACGCGTAATTCAACTTAAAGTAACATCAGTGTGACTTCTGTTGTTGCAGATTGGATGACAAATAACTTACATTAGGTTGTAAGATGTTAGTTTAAGCAGGACCATTAATTTTTTTCTTTTATTGCTCTTTATTTATAGTTAGCTTGTTTTGTATGGTAATTAATTGTTTTTTTAAATAACTTATATTATGTTGTATGATGTTAGTTTAAGCAGGACTATTACTTTCCTTTTTGCTCGTTATTTATTGTTAGCTCGTTTTTTGTGGTTATTAATTGTTTTTTTTATTTGTTTTTGTGAATTTTAATTTAATAATAATATGCTTAATAGTGAAATTTGTGATCGGTGGCTTACCCAGAATACTGTGTAGCGCGCCATTGGTTCGCTATCCCTGTACTAGGAGGTTCTGTCCCTTTTTCGCAAACATTCGCTAATGTCTATGGCTATGTGTCTTTTTATATTCGACTTAATGAATCTTTGGTATACTAATTTAAGTTTCGTTTGATAATTTTAGATGATCATTGATAATTTTTCATTATGTGCACTTTTTGAAATAGCAAATTATATTTTTTCTAATAAAAAGTTTCAACTCTAACAATATCACTAACAGAATAACAGCATTACTTTTCGCATGCGAGTATTATTCTGCGGATTTAATCAAGGCCTATTGATTAAGAAGGAAAATTTCTTAGCTCAGACGCTCTAATGCAACGGTGTTTAATCGTTGGCTACACTAGTAATGATTACATCATGACATACCAGAGAGATTATAGAGAGGTAAATTTCCAGAAGCTCCAGTAGTTGATGAAGCTGATGAATTCATCCCTCCGGGAAGCGCAGGAGAAGGAGTTGATAAGTTTGGAGTCATACTTTGAGAATGAATCCCGTTCGATGTTCTTTGCTAAAAAGTTAAAAGCAAATTAAGAGCTTAGAAATGAAAACAATGTAAAATAAGTTACAAAAATTATGCTACTTTAAAATAGTGTAAGATAAGTAGGATGATTTAACTAATAAGCAGCTTACCACCCCAAATAATCACAATCTTGAAATATTTTCGGAAAAGTTTATTAGACATAAAGCATTTCTTTTACTGCATGAATATCTATTGAACACAGACCATTATTATTTTGAAATTACTGTGATGCTACAATAGACATTACATATTTCCCAGCTTTTAAAATTTCTTTAATTGCTTAAACTTTATTTTTTTAATCATTCTTAATCGAGTTGCAATTAAATTAAATCAATTAGTTAATTTTTATTTAAAGCGAACCTAAAATATTTTTTCTTTTCTTATCGATCAATGCAACGGCTAACTTTTTATTTCAGTACTAACGTAGACTCATTAATTCCCTTAAAATAAAAATCTATTTATATCTTTTTAACTCTTAAATTTCTTACCACAAATCTGCTTCAGTTACATGGTTGTAATAATTCTCACAGTCTTGTTGGCCATTCGCGATCGCCAAGGTATTTTTCAAACCTAATATTGATTATGGGGAGTTGGCTTTATTTTTGGCTATGTTATTTTTCGATGAATCACCAACCATGGATCTCTTCTCATGTTTCTAACAGTCTGTTGGGAACAATTCAGTTACTTTTTTAATTTGGCTCTTGATTAGGCAGGTCATGGGGGATTTATCTCCCATGGCCTGTTCTTCTTAATATTATGCAAAATTTACTTAACTTATAATTATGGATAAAAATATAATTTTGTACCTCGAGATCTACAAATACTTCTAAATAAAAGCTTCATTATAATTATTATCCAGTTTTTGCGTTCAATTGTTATTTTCATTATCCTGTTTTCATCACTATCTTCAATTAGTCAATTCTACCAATTCCAACAGTAACCACACCTGATTTCCATCTTCATAATTACATACTTATAATTGCTTTATCAAGTATAAAAAGTCTTGCCACCCAATACAAAAAAAGAGGCACATCCAGGGATGGAGGTGCCTCTAGGAGGGGCAGAATAGTCCCAGAGATATCCGCCAATCATGGCAAAAAGTTGCCCACACAAAATACAGTCTGGAGAGTCAGCCCGTCCAATACAGTGTAAATGCTTGTGCAGAAAGTCATGTCCAGTCAGTAGCCTGAAACAACGAAACCCCAATAGCCCTAAAGAGCTATCAGGGGACACAGTTTTAAAGAGCTTCTCCCAAGTAGCACCAAAAGCTCATCCCCAGTAAAAAGTTGCTAGTTGACTTTGAATTTGTTGACTTTTTTTTGTTTCTAATTATAAGCAACATTTCTCAGCATAGCAGAAAAATCGGAAGGGTCTAAGAGAAACAAGGAACAGCATGAATCTTTATCAAACATGGAATATTATGAAACGCTTGTTTATTATTACAATAAGTGATTTTCTTTTGTTTATAGACTTACACTTATCTACCAAAATGTTATTTTATGAATATTAAAGTGACTTGTTTTATTTTAGCATAAAATATACAACTCTCTCGTTAAATAAACTAAATATACTTAAAAAAAGCTATATTTTTTTCAAAATGTTTTTAACTTTTTTAAAATTAATATTTTCTTATTGCTAAACACAGTTTTTATTTTATTTTTACGCCATTGCAGAAACGTTTGAGCCTTTACCTGAGTATCAACTCCTCCACCAGTCACAGCCTGTCCACCGCCTTTTAAAGCCTTGGCAAGTTTGTTAGGATTAGTAAGATCTTTAAAAGCATCAATTTGCGGTTCTGGCAACAGCTCATCCAACATATGGTACGAAGGATCCGATTCGACTGAGTATCTTTTGTGGACTGGCATCGTGTTTGGTCTTGGACCTCCTTTGATAGACGCTGATAATGACCTAAAATCATAATAGAAGAAAAATATTTAATGAGAGAAATTGGTGACACAATTTTGTCCACATATTTTTACTTGTAACTAAGTACATTTGACGCAAATAAGATAACGTGTAATCAAATATTCCCATTTCGTCAATATGATCGTATTTGGCTCATTATAGTTTGTCAGTATACCTATGTTTAACCAGTATGCCTCTATTTAGACCAAAGGAGAAAAAATACTACTTTTTATTTGAAATGAGGAGATTTAAATTATAATTAGAAAATAAATTGTAAATTATACAGGGTGGTCCCGAATTCATGGTACAAACTTTAATGGTAGGTACAAGACATTGTAACAATGGGCATTCTAGTTTCTACCTTAAAAACTATTATTCATGATCGTCTGAAAATTGAGGAACATGCTAAAGCCTACGGATCTTCTTCATCAAAGAAAATGCGAGTGCAAGAGGGTAAATTTCCTGAAATGGAGAAGGTTTTGATCCAATTTTTCAATCAGTGTAGTGCGTCAAATATTCCAGTAAGTGGTCCAATGTTGATGGAAAAAGCTAAAGAAGTCGCCATGAAATTGAATCTCACAGATGGCGGCTTTACAGCAGGATGGTTGTAGAAATTCAAAGCTCGGAACGGGATCACGCGTCAAGTTGTAAGTGGTGAATTAAAAAAGGTTCCTGCTGATTCTGTCGCAGAATGGCACGAAAATTTGCCAAGCATAATAAGTGAGTACTTACCTAAAGATATTTTTAANTCCTATTTCGTAGGTGATGTGCTATTTACAGATGAAGCGACATTTTCACGCGAGGGTGTCTTTAATGCGCACAATTCCCATGTGTGGGCAACCGATAATCCACATGCAACGCGTCCACATGCGTTTCAACAACGTTTCTGTATTAATGTGTGGGCTGGTATTGTGAACGACTTTTTGATTGGCCCATACTTACTACCCACGCGACTCAGTGGCGGAAGCTATCTTATTTTTCTGAAAGAAGTGTTACCACAACTGCTGCATGATGTTCCGATCGCCATTCGTAACCGCATGTGGTTTCAGCACGATGGGGCGCCAGCACACTTCAGCATTGATGTACGGAATTACCTGAATGCCACGTTTGGTGCTCGATGGATTGGGCGTGGTGG
This sequence comes from Parasteatoda tepidariorum, assembly GCF_043381705.1. Taxonomy (NCBI): domain Eukaryota; kingdom Metazoa; phylum Arthropoda; class Arachnida; order Araneae; family Theridiidae; genus Parasteatoda; species Parasteatoda tepidariorum. The sequence continues at coordinate 47,264,419 of NC_092212.1, read as the reverse complement.
ACCAATCCCTTGGCCACCCCGATCTCCCGATTTATCGAGCCTCGATTACTTTTTATGGGGACATCTAAAGCATCTTGTTTATGAGACTCCAGTTGACTCAGATGAGGATCTCGTCGCTCGCATATCTGTAGCTGCTGCAGGTGTGCGTGAAATACCAGGCATCTTTGAACGTGTACGCCAATCGCTCCACCGACGCTGTCAAGCATGTATCGCTTCTGGTGGACGCAATTTTGAACACTTACTGTAAACATGACACTTGTCAACAACGCTTTCAATAAAATCTTTGTTTTTCCTTTCGGCCGTTATTTCGCCTGTTTACGCCTCACCGCGTCACTTGCGACTATACATTCCTATACAATAAATCATTGTTACAATGTCCTGTACCTACTATTAAAGTTTGTACCATGAATTCGGGACCACCCTGTATATTGTAATAAACCAATTTATATTTTTTTTAAAAATATGAATACAGATCTAAATATATCAAGAAATACTGAAAATTAAAGAATAATCAAAAGTAGTACTGAGTTTCACTTGAAGTACGTTTGATAGTTAGATCAAGTTCGATTGTTTAAATCAGGGGTGACCAAACCATAGCGTATGGAATAATTGGTTACCTGCAAGTGATATCCATCGTTGGTAAATTGTGACATTTGTCGATTCAGAAGGCAATCCGTTTCGACACACACAAACATCCAATTAAATGAAATTTAAATCACGTGGTTAGGCATAATCAATTTACTTCTTTTCGAGTTGCAAGTTTCCGATTACAAGTAGCAATTCAGTTATTTCTTACATTACGGAAAACCACCTACTGTTGCTCACTAGTTTTTATCCACTTTGTTTTATTTCTCCTTCTTGGCTTTTCGCTAAACCATAACTTTATAGAACGAAGCTACTGGTAAAACGTTGACCTCACGGGATCTGAATTGCCATTTTAAAGACAATGTTGAGAGAAATTTTTATGGAAATCCATAACAAATAATATAATCAAGACTTTGTCGAAAATAGGACTTATTAGGATCTTATTTAAATCTTAAAAAAAATATTAGGTATACTAAACCAATTTACCTAGCATCACTTAGTTCATCTAGGTTACCATCCAGAACAGGGTTGAACAGATCATCCAGGTACTGGTCAAGATCAGATGTGTGGGAGGGAATTCGAACATTTTTCACATGGGAGGCTAATGATGGAGCTTCTGATGTATCGGACATAGCAGAACTCTTTGGCCCTCCTACACTACTATAGTCATCTCTATTTCGATCTATGTGTGCCTTTGTAGAATGAGAAAGGCCTTTAACAGCTTGTTGTTTTCCACCATATTTTACGTAACGAGTTGATTCTGTAGTTCTACTACAACGAGAGCCATCAGGATCTGGTAAGAAGTCATCAGGTTCGCCATCTTCGTCGCCATTTTCGGGGAAATCGAACTCTGGGAATTCAATGACATCACTTGCAGCCTAAATATAAATAAAGTTATTTGATTGTTTAAAAAATGTATAATTAAAAGTATTAATAATTAATGCTTCTAGGCTGCAGAAAGATAAGAATAATTTAATATTTTATTATAAATTACATGGAGTAGATGAATATTCATGTTGGTTAAAAATAAGTCTGACAAACCGTTAAAAATGCAAAAAAAAAATAATAATAATAAAAATTAAAAAACATAAATAAAAAAAAAATAACAAGATTGAAAAAAGAAAACAAATACTAAAAATTTAAAAAGTAATAATTAAATTAGAAAACATAACGAAAGGACATAATCTTGTCATCAGTTCACATAATTATATCCACAACAACAGTACTTAACAATTTTGCATTCATGCAGCCAAAGCAAAATAAAATATATCAATATATTATTGTGAGGAGTACCATTCCTTAACACTATTTAGAGTTGTGTGATAATTCTGAAAAAAAAACCGAGGTTTTTTAGGGGAAGGTCAAATCTTTTTCCTCTTGAGCTACTTACTCTACAAAATTAACTTATCTTTCCACGTCTTTAAATTTTGCAGATCTCAGTGGACAAAAGGTACTAAGTGACAACCTGACTGTTCTGAGTATTTAAATAAAATACTTTTTTAGTTCATGTAAGTATATTAGTAGGATTATTGGTAAGGTTTGCCGTAGATAGTTCAACACGAGTACACAATTCATGTAGAGTGTTTCATAATAAGTGCCTTTAATGTACATTTTCAGAATCCTTGCTAAAATTATAACTCTGTGCTCAGGGATTCGCAATCTAAGATTTAAAAGAAAAATCTATGATCAACACTGACGTTGACAATAGCCAAAGAATGATTATAATTCATTCAAAAGGATCAAGTTTAAAGCTGTTCGTGCAGAAAAAATGCATTCAATTTAGACATACTAATTTTTGATGTTTGCCGATTAAAATCCATCATTTTTTCTAATCATTTCCAATAATGAATAGTCGAAGTTTAGAAACTATTTAATATTGGCTATTGCTAATATGTTGCTCCGAATTTCAGAAAATTTAATAAAATTGTTTACTCTTCTAAAGAATCATTTTCGATCAAGCTTATTGGTAGTGAGAATATTCAATCATTGAACTTTTGCACTAGATTATGCGACTAGAATTACTCCGTTTGGAGTGCTATATCGGTAAATTTGCGACTCTTTATACAGGGGTCTGTCCAGACGTTTTGTGAAAGGTCCGTTTTTCGTGAAATTGTGCAAAAATTACTCACATTCTTTCAACCAGGGTCCGCTTTTATGAATTTGTGCAAATAGAGTCCGGTTACTACAAAACACTTTTTCAAGGAGTTTTTAAATTGTAAATCGATACAAGATTATTCTCAGCACTGTAAAATTATAACAAAAAAATTACATTTTCAAAAATAAACAGCAATTGCTGCTTCTAAATTAGAGATGCAACCGATAAATATTTGGTATTTAGCCTATACTGCTGAACGCAGAATATTCATTTCGGACGAATAATGGAAGAATCGTCTGCCGAAGACAAAACTTAATTCGTTTACATCCATCTTTCTTGTTTTCNATATTTAAAAAGTTTTTTTTCTTTTAATTTTATAATTATATGGGTTAATAAAAAGTAATTTATATACATAATTAATTTTTAAAGCCTCAAACTGCAGTGCAATTAAAGTATCATTCCATCTCTAAACATAATTATTATTAGTAAACAATGCGTAAACACCTGTGAAAATTTTTGATAAAAGAACGTTCTAGATCAGGGGTTTCCAACTTGCATGAGGCGGGGGGCCACAATTAAAAACAGAAATCAAATGGCGGGCCGCAACTTTATCAAAATTTTTTGCAGAACTCTTTTATGTTTGAAGGAACATTAAATATCACTGTCAGAGTTTTACCAAGTTGTACGAAACAAAAGTATTGAATTACAAATTAAAATAAGAAGTGGATTTTTAAAAATATTTATTTGTTATTAATAATATTTTTAAAAATATTATATAAATAATAAAAATTCGGGCTACAATAACTTAATGTGCACCTGTGTATTAAACAATTAATGTGCAACAGATATCTAATTGTTAAGGTATTAAAACTTACGTAGCACACAAAATATTGAATTGAGGTTTGTCTGCTGCAACCACCGGAGAATAGATATTTAAATTTAAAATTTACAAATGTGTGTGAAAATATTTTCGTCCAAAATGAATGGTTTCAAAAAGTTAAATATAGGAATTTCTTCGAGAAAATTTCTGATACGCATATGCTAAGTTATATTAACAAAATACAAACAAAAAAATGAAATAAAAAAGAGCAACACCCACGATTATTTTTGTATTTGAATAAATATTTTCTTGGATGCAAAACCTGAAAAATAAATTTCTTTGCACCGTTGGTATGTTAAATTTCACAGAAAGGAAGAAATTAGGTTTTTATGAACGAGAAAAGTATTTTAAACCTATATAGATTTTTTACGAAAACTGTCCGTAAAAAATGACAACTAATATATTTTAGTTCGCGGGCCACAAAAAAAGGCTTCGCGGGCCGCCAGTTGGAAACCCCTGTTCTATAATGATTGCCTTTAATGTAAATTTTGAGAATCCTTGCTAAAATTACAACTTAATGCTTGAGAATTCGCAATCTAGCATTTAAATGAAAAAGAAAAATCTATGACCAACTCTGAAGTAGACACCATCAAAAGAAAAATTTAAATTCTTTTGAAATATTTTATTCGAGGATTAAGTTTACAGATGGTTCGTACAGAAAGAATACATTCAGTTTAGACATGCTAATTTTTGATGTTTGATGATAATAATCCTGCATTTTTTTTATCATTTCTAATAATGATTGGTTAAAGTTAAAAAAATTTTTTGTCCTTTTTTACTTTAATATTAGCCATTGCAGCGTTGCACCCAATTTCTGAAAATTAAATCGCATTTTTTACTCTTTTATAGAAACATTTTCAATCAGGCTAACTGGTATCGAAAATATCCGGTCATGATGCTTTAGCCCAAGATTATGCGATCAGAATTACTCAGTTTGGAGAGCTTTATCGGTTAATCTGCGACCCTTTATGTTAAGCTTTTTTCACTATATTTACAACGGCATTTATTAAACATGGTTATTACAAAACACATTGTGAATTACGAAGCAAAAAACGGTATCTACATTAAAGGCAACAGCTTTTCAGAATCTAAATTTTATAATGAATGCGTTTAAATCATGCAACAACGGAACTGATCACAACTTAAAACAAGAAGAATACCTGGGAGGAAGAACTAGCCGGCCTCATATGACTACTGCCATTGAGATCAGGAGAGTGGCCATTCAGTTTTCCAGAATCATTAAGACTTGAAGCTCTGTCATTTCCTATACTTCCATCCAATCTACTGCCGGCATCACTAGCATCAGTTTTGGTGTTCTTCAACATCTCTTGGCGAGAGAAATACCTATCGTTAAGAGCAGAAGATGCCAAACCAAGCTCATCTTGCCAAGCAGCAGATTGTGGAGGTGGACTCTGGACAGTTTTCGCGTGATGAAGTTCTTCCGTAACATCTGACCTGGGCTGCGTAGACGTGTTGTTCGATTTGGTGGCAAGATAGCGTTTGTTGAGTTTGCTCGTTTCGGACAGTCCTTGCAATTCCCGCTCAGTGTACCGATCGTTAAGTCTGCTTTTGGATAGTCCGATTACAGATGATGATACTGGATCTGTTCTAGATCTGCTGTACGGATCGTCAATGATCAAGTCGGATCGTGTCGTTTTGCCATTTTCAAAATAGCGATCATTCAATGCACTTGTTTTTGATAGTGGAAGATCTAATCTGGGTGAATCGTCCAATAATCTTTCATGTGAAGTGGCTCGAAGACGTTCCTTTCTTCTTTCTCTCACTATATCGAAATGAAACAAAAATTAGTTAGGATTTAATTACCTTGAGAAAATAAATTGTTTTATAATATAATAGAGCGCAAAGTAGGAACTTTATTTACGTCGCACTAAAGCTGCACAATAGGCTATTGGCGAGGGCCTGGAAAACATCGCTGAGGGTGATCTGAAGACACGTCATTGCAATTTTCATTCTCTGCAGAGCGCATGACTCCCCTGCTTTGGCAGACGGACGACCTGCGCACGAAGTCTAGCGCTTTACGGTAGAACAGTTTAACGAGGACTTATACCGCGCACCCTCGGTCCTCACTCAGGCTGATATCAAAGTGGTCACCCACCCGCTTACTGACCACAGCCAGTGAAGCTTGACTTCGGTGTTCTACTGGGAACCGTGTCTTTACGAACAGTTCACCACGGGGCATAATGGAGCACAAAAAAAACTAGCAACGACTGGAGAACGTTGAACTGAGACAGCAATTCCGGTTCACTAAGAGTCTGTGTAACATATTGGAAATATATTAATAAGTTTCGAATATATAATGCGCCAATTAATATTAAGAAACTTACATAATGTACTTAAAAGATTGTGAAACTGCGTAAATGATATTGTTTCTGCTCTCACTTTTTTTTCTCGAAATATCTACATAAAAGTTACAGCGGTAAGCCGAGATTTGAAAAGGTATTGTATCTCTCACTATTTTAGTAAATTTATTTACCTAATTATTTTCAGCAAAATTTACTCATATAAAAGAATAAGTAATTGAAACATAATCATATAAGGAACATAAATACACACTCAGTAGATAAAAGTTTTTGTTGGCATAATACTTGCTGGAAGGTAATGGAATGTACTTTTTTTGATTAAATAAAGAAAGAAAACCATTTACTATGTAGTTATTTAATCTTTCACTTAAAAAATCATACGACGTATATGTATGAATAGTTCATAAAGATAAAATTCATAGCTTTAAATAAACAAAAATTTAATGCTTCATTTTAGCAATACAGTTCAAGTGATTTGATAGTTAGTTTCAGATAATCAAGTTCAGGATACTCTTCTTCATAGTCAAGTGATATGAAAGTTTAGAAATTGTATACAGAGCAATTATATTTCATATATTTCAATCTGGTTTTTCGTGCGCATGTTATTTGAGCATTTGCTTACAAATTAGCATTTATTTTTAAACTGAAATTATTATATTAACCAGAATTGACTGATTCACAGTTTTATGTTTATTTGTAGGATAATAATCACGCTATAAAAATGTTTAAGAATAAATTGCGCAAAAAAATGACCCAATTTGGTATGGCGGTGAGAACTTTAATTCATATGAAACACACAAGCTATTAAATTTAATTTTGTCATATTATAACAATATCAACGATTGCAATTTAAAATTTGACGAAATCAAAAGAATATACACATTGAAAATAAAAAAAGTTACCATATTCGTGAGATGAATGCTGGTCGGCACGAGTTATATCGTCAATCGATCTAGACTTTACAGGTTGTCTATACCGTATTGGAGCTGGAGGTGATTCATCTATTTCCATTTCAAACGTATTAATACGTTCTGGATTGTGAGGTCTGTGAAAGAGATTGAAAAGAAATAAATAATTCCGATATCCAAAACTACTTCTAAAAAGATACTGCATCGAGCATTGTCTGAATTATCTTTTTTTTTTTTAGCTGATCTTTTAATAAAAATGACACTGATTCTTTACCTCCGCGACAGGTGGAGCTGTCACTTATTGTTATCTAGTCTCTCACAATAAAAAATCATATTTTATGAAATAAGGAATGTTTATAGATTGGCACTAAGAAAATGCTGCAACAGTACAATTCTACAAATGAGCAAATGTTACGGTTACTGTTTCTAGAATATACATAAGATTTTGAATTTTCTTCAACTTATTTAATTTTTGTTTCACTTCATAAGGTATTATCAGCAGGGATCTGTCCAGACATTTTGTAAAAGGTCCGTTTTTGAAAAATTTTGAAAAAATTACTCATAATTTGTGAATATAAAATAAACGTTAAGTCACATTCTTTCAACCAGGGTCCTGCTTTTGTGAATTTGTGCAAATAGGGTCCTGTTATTGCAAAAAAACTTTTTCAAGGACTTTTTAAATTGTAAAGACATACGAGATTATGCTCAACAATGTAATATTATAATTAAAAAAATTAAATTTTAAAAAATAAACAGCAATTGCAGCTACTAAATTAGCGATGCAACATACAAATATTTGGTATTTAGCCTATACTGCTGAACGCAGAATATTCATTTCGGACGAATAAGGGCAGAAGCGTCTGCCGAAGACAAAATTTAGTTCATTTACATGTCTTTCTCTCCCCCCCCCCTTTCCTGGGAAGGGTTTATTCGATTAACAAAACAATAATGAAGATAAAAACGGACCCTACACAAATTTGTTTAAGTTAAAATATTTTGTGAAGGGTCTGTTTTTATGAAAAGATATTTCGTGAAGAGTCCGTTAACGAACCCAAATTTCTTCTAAACAGGCCCCTGATCAGTTAATGAAATTATTTAATAGGCAATAAAATTATTTAATAATCAGTAATAAAATCATTTAATAAGGGTTCATGGATTTTAATGCTCCACAATTTCAACAACCAGCAACATGGTAGTGACAAAGAGTTCGACATCGTGCAACGGCAGCTTTTATTTCGGTACCCATCCATCTGAAGACAGGTCGACTTCAAGCTCCCATCGGGAGTAAGACACTGATATTTCACAACAACAGCTCAATGTTTTAATCATTGTGACAATGAGGCTATATGACTAATTTATTCTATGAATTTAAATGACAGTTTCAACAATCATGCATTAATTTTTCGGGGATTTAATTCATTCAAAAAACTATTTGGATATATTGTTTAAATCAAGGCAAACCTTATTTTGTTAGAGAAGTATTTAACAATATGACATTCAAAGATAATTCAAATAACTTACGATGCAGCCCAAATGTTACTAGAAGGAACACTCTTTTTAGCTTTGTTGGCGGATACAAGAAAAAAGGATTTGCAGACTGGAAAAGCTGGTGGGACTTCAGTTTCTGCCACTAAGTCCAAAACGTAATCAAATCCATTTAGCTCGTAAAAGTCCCCATCATCCTCGAGGTCTACACTCCAACCAAAGCAATCATCAATGCCTCTGGAATACAAATATATTATATTAAAACTACGTCGCAATACAAAAGTTAGTGCCTCTTCTATACAAATATATTGAATTAACACTATATTGTACCAAAAAAAATCAATGCTTCTGGAATACAAATATATTGGATTAAAACTACATCGCATTAAAAAAATTAGTGCCTCTTGTAAACAAATATATTGGATTAATACTATATTGTACCAAAAAAAATCAATGCTTCAGAAATACTAATATATTGGATTAAAACTACTACGTCGCGTTAAAAAAAATTAGTGCCTCCTGTGTACAATTATATTGGATTAACACTATATTGCATAAAAGAAAAATCAATGCATCTGGAATACAAATATATTGATTAAAACTATCTCGTGTTAAGAAAGCAATGTCTCAGAAAATCAAATATGTGGGGTTAAAGCAACCACGCATTGAAAAAAAAATTTTAACAAATCAGTTGTAATTATTAACAATTTAAGCTGTTAAAAATTTTTTAAAACACAGGTATGATAATTAGATGTTGACTTGTGACATAGTTCAAGTTTCATACTAATTTTTGCATAGTTAATAATTTTATAAATTTGATAAATGTCGTTGCAATTTAACAGTTTTTTTAAAATCCGTTTTTAGATGGACCAATATCTTGAAATGGAGTTTATATACAGTAATTATTGTAGAGTCAGAGCTATTTCAATGCGAATTTGAACAGAATTGTAGCTAACTACAGTAGGAATGAAAAATAACTGATCGATTTTGCTGCGCAATTATTTCCAAAAGCTGGAATTGTAACAGTCGCAACTTAGATATCTTGTTTCTTTGTTAATATGGTGTGTCAAAGGGGATTAACGTTAATTAATTCACATTCAGTATATCAAATTTTCTTTTTTTTTAAATATTACAAGTTTCTTCGAGTTTTTTTTTGCGATTAATTTCATATTTTAAATTAGAAAAATAATTACAATTACTTTGAATGATTATATTTATATATACTCATGTTTATATGCATATAAAAACTAAACAAATTTTTATATTTAAGAAACAATTTTTAAACAATTATTTTTAAATAATAAAATCAATTTCCTTAATAATTTCATAATTTGAACTCAAAAAACGCCATTTTTGATTTGAATTTCATTTAGCTACATTTCTTAGCAAAATTTCAGGCATTCTAATCAAAGTATAAATTTTTACGAATTATTAAAATTTTTTAAGAAAATAAACATAATTAAAACTCAAACTTTAACAGAAATTCTTGTTATGAGCTTGAAAATTGTTAAAATATAATAATTGGGGTATTACAAGCAGGAGCATAACATGCTTTCTCGATGTTATGTTAGTTATAACATTTATAAAACTGAAATATTGCAGTTGTAAACAAAATCAAGTATACGAATTGATAAATCTAATTCAATACTAAAATTGAGGCTATTTCAATTGTAAGATAAAATATAGTTGTTTGGATAAAATAATAGCAGATATAAATTGATGACGTTATGTTTTGAAATAGAAAAATTAGTTATAATTAACAATTCGTAATTAGGAGATTAAATTACGTTTGGAACTAAAAATAAATAAAAATGTTTATTAAATTAAATTTCAAATTATTTCAAATGTTTAGGAAGTTTTAATTTCAGTTCGCTGACTGAAAATAAGATTATTTATCTAATATTTAAAAAATATATACTCCAACGCCCAGTTAATTGCTCCCACGCAATTCGGACAACTGTTTATCGATAAAAATACTGACAGTAATTTTGTTCTTATCTCACTCCCACTATTGCACTATTTGATTTAATCTTTACTCTACAATTACTTTTAAAATAAAAATTTACTTTTACAATACTTTTACGATTACTTTTACAATAAAAATTATTTTCTGTCATGATAAAAAAAAAATACCTGCTTACACGTTCAGTAAAATAGGGTCAATGGTTGAACAGCAATATCTTTATTTCAAACCATAATACGGTTCGATTTCACCACAACCTAAATAAGGTGATAAATTGAACCCTATTTCCATTGAATTTGAGCCGTAGTATCTCGTATTCAAGTTTATAAAGTACGATTATATGCCTCAACTTTTTACCATGTTACCTTTACAGCATATTTAAACAATATCATAGTTTAACAAGATTCGAAATTTTTAAGTATTTTTTTTTACCTTTTTAACTACTTAATTATTAACACCCTTATTACGTAAATTAAAGATTTGAATTACCAAAGCCAAAATAAAACAATTATAAAGTTACTATAGAAGAATAATCTGCAAAGTGATAAGTTAAAAAATCTTATCTCTTTCATACCGATAAGACTTAAAATATTTTATGATTGCAAATAAACATTAAACTAAACATAAAAACTTTAAATAGGAAAATAAAGCTGTTAAAGACAAACAGTGGCAAAGTATACTCACAAAAGTTATAAATCAGTTAAACAAAATATTACTGAAGCTATAAAAGGCTTCGATATTAATTTACGAATATGGAAGGTTAAGCACACCGATTAAAATATTTTATTCTTTTGGAAAAGATAATCGCCATGGCATTGTTGACAGAAGGCGCTCTTATCAGACAATTAATGGTATTTGGAGGACAAGAAAAAAAATCTCAATTTTTCCACAAGTAATGTTTTTGAATAGGTTTATTTCTCTTATAAGTAAATTTCAAAACAACGTTGCTAGTTCAATCTCTTGCATGATATCGCACTCTTAATTATTGGTGGCGGTTTACAAAAACAATTATATTTTTTAAGTTTATTGTCTGACGTTAGACTTATTTAAAAATCTTTTCATTTAATGTTATTTTGTAGTTATTTTTTTCACGTTTTGATTAGAAGTGGAACATGCATGGAGAAAGAGTCTATGGCGCATTTGAAGTTTGAACCTGATAATGAAATATCTTCATTCATGCAAAGTACTATATGTCATTTTTTTCCATTATATTTTATTCACATAAAAAGTCAAACTGTGTGTAACTAAAAGAACTGAAAATGGTTCATTATTATTTACAATAAAGGAGTCAAAATATTTAAAACGATCATAAGTCTTTTAAATAGCAAAAAATATTCTTTGTTTAAATTGCAAAAAATATTCGGATTGCAAATATTTACTGAACTTGTACAACGAAAATAACAAGCTTTGTTTATTTTTAATACATGGAAGTACTATTTTCGAAAGTAAAAAACGTTGTTGTTTTGCTGTAAAATAATATAGATTCACCAAAAATGTTCACTGAACTTCATGGGTAAAAAGGAAAAAAAAATCACGAAAACGAAATAACGAATAGTACAACTAAAAAAAAATCACGAAAAACGGAAATAACAAGTTTTGTTCAAATTGCAAAAAATATTCGGATTGCAAATAATTACTGACATTATACAACGAAAGTAACAAGCTTTGTTTATTTTTAATACATGGAAGTACAATTTTCGAAAGTAAAAACGTTGTTGTTTTGCTATTAAATAATATATATTCACCAAAAATGTTCACTGAACTTCATGATACAACGAAAAAAAAAATCACGAAAACGAAATAACGAATTGCACAACTAAAAAAGAAGAAAAAAATCACGAAAAACGGAAATAAGCTTTGTTCAAATTGCCAAAAATATTCGGATTGCAAATAATTACTGAACTTGTACAACGAAAATAACAAGCTTTGTTTATTTTTAATACATGGAAGTACAATTTTCGAAAGTAAAAAACGTTGTTGTTTTGTTATTAAATAATATATATTCAACAAAAATGTTCACTGAACTTCATGATGCAACGGGAAAAAAAATCACGAAAACGAAATAACGAACAGCACAAAAAAGAAAACAATAAGCTTTGTTTAAATTGCAAATATTCAGAAGTACAATTTTCGGAAGTAATAATCATTGTTGTTTTGCTGTTACATAAAGTACATCCTCCAAAATATTTATTTAGCGACATGGTACCACGAAATGCGAAATAACATGTTTGGTTTAAATTGCAAATATACAAAACATAATCATTATTTGGCAACAAATAAGTGAGTAGTTCAGGTAGATGTGCAATCTCACCTGGCTTTAAGCAAAGAGGCTGCAAATTCTTCTCCAGTGGTGAGAGACTCCACAGGGCCGTACATACTGCCGCCTAAAACAGAAAAATAACACAAAAAAATATTAATACATATTATAAACACTGGGATGAGTCATTCACATTTCTGCTCGAGTTCATGGTTAAACATTGCGTGACTAACGGCTGCAATATTTGAGAGAAGCATTGGAATTATTAGTTTTTCCTCAACATGAAAAAAGAGTACTACAATACACAGTGATCATGTTTTATAAAAAATGGACATAACATTCGATTCTGTTTATCTTACTACTTTCATGACTATCGTATATTAAAAGAATTAAATATCAATAGTAATGAAAAGAAGAGTTCTGCGTGTGTGTCTCTATCTTATAAGTCCAGAACTGTTTGAGCTAGTGTTCTGGAATTTAGAATGCTGGTGTAAGGAACAATTTTAACCTTCAACTCTAATAACCGTTCAAATAAAATCTCAATCCGTTCGGCATGGATGCTTGAAGAAATATTTTTTTTATGCATTTTAAATTTTCTAATGTATTTAAGATGCTCCCAATCAGAGTTGAAATAAGGGCTATTGCCTTACGAGATGGAATCATTTATATTGCTCCAAACCTAAGCAATATTGAGTCCTGAATCTGTTATATTGCTCCAAATCTAAGCAATATTGAGTCCTGAATCAGTTATAATAATCCAAACGTAAGAAATGTTACGTACTGAATCGGTTATAATGAGCCAAATAACTGTTATTACGTACTGAATCGGTTATAATGAGTTAGCAACATGACATATTAAATAGGTTATGATGCACCAAACATCAATGATATTACATATTAAATCAGTTATAAAGTGCCAAATAACTGTTGTTACGTATTGAATCGGCTATAAAGCGTTAAACATAAGCGACATGACATATTAAATCGATTATAATGCTCCAAACATGAACGATATGGAATCTGTTATAATGTGCCAAAAATGTAACTGACATTACAAATTGAAACGGTTATAATCCACTAAACATAGACGAGATGACATATTAAATCGGTTGTAATGCACCAGACATCAACGATATTGCATTAACGAATCGGTTATAATGCTCCAAACGTAACTGACATTGCGTATTGAATTGGTTATAATGCGTCAAACATAAGCGACAATACGTACTCCAGGCAAACAGATAAAACGATGTTGTCTTACGAGTGTCTGACGAGTGAACAAATTAAGTTTGGAGTAAAAATTAACAACAACAAAAAAATCACTGGAACAACTCTGGGTCAAGGAAACTACGTCTATCCATTGAAACAACGCGAGCTCTATATAAAATGAGAGACTGCAGTTGGAAATTTTAAGTGCAAAAAACCATGTTTGTAGTATTTTGAAACTAAAAAAGTAAAAATACAATATAAGGAACCAGGAGGCAAACAAAAGTGTGAAGGGTGCCATAGAATCACATGAAAGGGTCGTTTTGAATCTATTCCAGAAGACAAGGGAACTCCTGGATCGAGTATTAGGAGAAATTTGCCTTCCTCGAGGACTGGCAACTAGTATTTGAAGATAATTATTCTGATTTTCTCAATTTAACTAACTTTGCTTTAAACTTGATTACCTGCAATAAGGGTCATTAAAATTTCATTAGTTCGGTAATAGTCTCGGAAATATTAATACGTTTAATGGTAGCAAAACTATGTAGACAATTTTATTCTAAACGTGAAAACTTATGTGAAATATTTAGAGAATTCGAAGAATTTAATATATTTAGAGAATTAAAAAGTTTAAAAAAATAAAATATAAAAATAGTTAAAAATGAAAAGCAATTAAACGAATTAATTTAAAATCGGCGAACGAAATTTTCCTAAATTTGCTTTTAATTTTTGTGTATTATTTCAAATATTTTAATTTAATAAAGATATAACATTCTTTTTAACTCTTAACAATTTAAAATCTTTCAATTCTCTCGTATACTGTTACAACGACGTAATTTTGAATTGAATTATGTTATGTCTTAATATCAAAATCTTGAACTAAAAATTGTTGCCAAAAATAAGGCCTGGAAGTGGAAATATAGTTCAGATTTTTTTGCGAATTTTTTTATTTTTTTTTTTTTATTTTTTTATTTTTTTTTTTTTTTAAAGAGAGGTGTTTTCTGCCAGTTTAAAATTAAATCAGAAAAATTTAACCAGAGTCTGAAGCTAAAAGCCTGTGATAATTGAACTCTGTTATTTGTTAGAAACAAACACCTTCAACTATTTTTTAACTATCTAGTTGCAGTCTTAAAATAATTAGTTCAAAATGTATACTTAAGTATGAGTACTTTCAGCTATTCCGTTCAAGTTTAACCATAGTATCGTACAATCAAGTATGGTCAAGGACGGGGGTGAAACTATTTATGTCCATGAAAGCCGAGTCTAAAAAAACAAATTACAATGCCGACAGGAACCGTTTATCTACATCAAGGCACACTTTCACTGTGTAATAACTCTCGGAAAAAATCTTACAAAACTTAATACTCCTCAAAATGTAACAGTAGTAATCCAAGTGTAATTTTTTTTTTGGAAAATGGACGCAAATCGTTTTTCCACTTTAATCTATTATATGATTACAGAAAGCTCGAACGATATTAAGGCAGTAAAATTTCTGACAGTAAATAAGGATTTCAAATATGGAGATGTTCTTTACTGAAATCAGAATTATCAAATACAGTTAATAAATTAGCCTAAAAATTCCAAGCAACACATTTAAACGCATTCTATTTATGATTGTGAATGTCGTAATTTTTCAAAAAAGAGCTATGCTGGATCTTTTACACTGAAGCATATAAATAAAATTTGTTTGCACGTTACATAAATATAGTCAAACCAGAGACAACAAAACATGAACTCAACATCAAAGTATTAATCCTAAATTTGCAAAACAAACGCTACAATAACATTTACTATTATATCAAAAAAATCAGTTCAACATTCAACCATTGGCACTTAAAACAATTTTTCAAATTTGTGGAACTTTGTGAGTAAAATGGAAATGGAAATTTGTTTGTATTTAAGTTGAGCTTAAGTAATCATGCGTTCAAGTCCATGAAGTCAGATAATGTGCTTTCATTTAGATCCATAAGTTGAATGAAATTTGCTAAATAATTTAGTTCAACTCGCACCGAAATTTACAGCAATGTACAGTTTGACCCGCTTTAATGAACTATTTGAGGAAGCACGCAGCAATAAATCTAATATAAATGATGGTTCACTTTTTCAAATACTACTCAGTAGTATTATTAGAACAGATGATTACAACTCCTAATATCCATTATAAATTATTTACTAACTAAATATCCCATTCTAATAAAGTTTCCTTACTGGGAATTTCTTCCCATAATGAAATTTTTACTTCGAACGTTATATAACGTTCAAAATATTCTCCATATAACGAAGTCGTAGTCTTCTTATAGCGATTTTTTAAGATGTTTATTTATTTGATTTCCACCATTTTGGGCGAAAGCTACAATTAGAAGTTGGAAATTCTGCGCAACTAATTCGCTTTTTCTGTTTGTGGAAACATTCGCTATATTAAATTTAATGAAATAACTCATTTTAAACACTCCTTTATAATGTGTATTACTTCATTTATATTTAAAAGTCATAATTATATACTTCTGAACTTATCGCATGCATAGACTGAACAGTTTGTATAATTTACATAAATAACTGCTATAGAGAAATTTTAGCTGACTATAAACGAAACAAATAATATTTCTCAGCTGCTTACGATTACAGAGATGCCAACTTGCTCCGGGCAGCAAATATATATTTTAAAGTGGTAGTTTATCAATTGTGATTCTTGGTTTAATAAATTCAATTTAGTAGATTTTTATCCACCACTATTTCTATATAATTCGTAGACTTATATAATTCACCAACTTACAGCACTTAAGTCATGCTCTACCTTTTAAGAAGCAAGCAAAAATAGTTAAATATTGGCAAAATTTACCATGAAGTTATTTACCTTTTCTTTCTTTATTATTTTGGCGTGTCCGGAGCAGTTGGCATCTCTGCTATTATCGGGTGAAACATTAGTAAAATAACGTTTCGGACGGAATAACTAAAAACATTCACTACAACAGAGTGTTCTCTATATCCATAGTTCATTATAGCGGGTTTAAACTGTATTAGGATAAATCAAATGCACAAAATGAAACTCACCGTCAGAAAACTTAGCTTCCAGAGCCATATTCGTCCTGCGGGTGTTAGACTTCCATTCCAAAAGACTAGGTGGATAAGTCCTTCGACCTTCTGGATCAAGCTTTTGACCCTGCAGGAGTTTTCTTTGGCAATGTGCCTTGTATCCGTCATGAGCGTGGTCGGACACGTACCTGTTCACAAACAATCAATGAATCAATTAGGTGAGTCTCTCTCTGCATAATACAAAAATACAAAACAACCTTTAACGTTCATGAAGAAAATTATCATTCTCGAATCCTTGTAGAGAATTATTTCTAACACAGACACGAGAATTTCCGGAGACAAAAGCTGCAGCACCTGCAAGCTGGAAACGGCTGTGTATACATGTTAGTCACCCAGTGCAGCGCTACGATTTTTGTTCCATTCTCATATCATGTAGATTAATTGAAAATTATCATATAGATTAAGCGGATTCAAGCTATAGAATGGAATAATAAATAGAACAAAAAACACATGGATAGGAAAAGCATGTTTTTTACCAAACAAAACAAATAAAACGGTGATTAATAATTATTTCATTTTTTTAATAAATTTTTTGTATTGTTTTAAATGCACGATGTTCCGTTATGATTAACCCTAATATGTGTTTTTAGAATAATTGAATATCAAGGAGGAAGAATGGCTTATGTCCGTTTTTCACAAAAATGACAATTTGATCGTTTTCTGTTGCATTTTGAGAATTACTTACTTTTGATAAATCAATAAAGTGGAAAATCAGTTCTTCGTTACAGTTATTGCATAGTAAAAATGGGCCATGTTGGATAAAAACGGCCCATGTCTGCTTCGAAATTCGTTTTTACTCAGATTCAACTTTCATGAACATAAATCGTTCTCCCCCCTCCCCCCTTTTTGGTTTGCACTTGTCAAAATAAATAGAAAAAGTATACACTATAAAAATCGAAAATTAATATTTAAGAGAGAGAAATGCTGAAATCTAAAGAATCGATGCTGAAGGAGTTCATGCTGAAAACATCAAAACCTGTTTGATTGCCTAAGATAATTTTTCCATGATCAATGCAGGTGGTTTACAGATAAGCGATCTTAAACTAAAGATTAAGCATAATTATGAATGTCTTAAATAATCTGCAATAAAGCAGTATGTCTTTAATTTTCAATCATATTACTTTTCTTATTCAGGTTTTATGACTGAGACGTTATTAAGAACTACGAACGAAAACGCTATTTTCATAAACTATGATCTATTCCTACGAAAAACAACTCTGGAATTGAACTAGATGACTTAACTCACAGAAGTCATAATACTGTGGCTGTTAAGGGTAACTACTAAGGTTTCACATTATTTCATTTCCAACTGAAACGCTTGTTAGAAGAAAAAAAATTAAATTCTCATTGTATTTTGTATCCTAATTGAGTATGGTTTTTTATTGAAGATCTTCAACATAATTAAAACACAATCAACAAGTAATTTTTCCTCTAGTTGTGACAAAAAGTTAACGAGACAAAAAATGGTGGCCAACCTGCGGCAGCGAGCCACATGCAGCTGCTCCTTGAAGGATTATTTGTGGCTCTCGATAAATGTACCAGAGTTTCCTTTTCATTTTTGTGCTATTAAAAAACTATTATCGTTCCGTATGTGTTTCAAAATATCTTTCAAATTACTGAGAACAAATATGAAAGACTAAGAATCTGAAGAATTAGAATTAATAGAGATGCAAGAAGATCAAACTCTACAATTAAAATATAAGTTGACGTCGATTATTAAATTTTGGAAATTTGTACCAGAATCGAAGTATCCCGAATTAAAAAAGGCTGCTAGTCGAATTATTTCAATATTCGGAACAACGTACTTATGTGAATCATTTTATTCCACTTTATAATTCAAGAAATCCAAACACCGATCAGTATTAACTAACCAGCATCTCAAAGAATTACTGGGAATTGAATTGAATTGAATGTGGGGTTTAGTGGCACAAGGTCCAAAAAAGGACATACTGCGAAGAATTACTGGGAAGTGCTGTCACCAATTATTCACCAAATTTTAAAGAATTATGAAGAAAAGTAAAATAAATCCGTTTAATTTTTAATATTTAAATTCACTACACATATTTTGTACTTTTACTTACTTGTTTTCAATAAATATAATTTATGTAAAAAAAAAAATACTTTTTTTACATACCTTTTAAAAACGTATTTAATTGCGGCTCGCAAAAAATTAAAAATTTTGAAAAATGGCTCGACTATTAAGGAGTTTGGTCACCCCTGGCATAGATTGATCATTGATAGTTGACCCGCAGCAAATAATGCCGTAGCAGTGATGCCATCTCAAACATCTCTATTTAGAATTTTGTCCAAACAAAATTATCAACTGTCAGAGCATACTTCTTGTCAAACCAGCACGAGTTGTAGTGTTTGAAATGCAACTTACTTGAGCAAATATTTGTAGAGGTGTTTCGATGGTGTGAAGCAACTTAGACAATTAGCCATAAGAATCCAAGCTCTTTCATTATTAGCATCATTATCGTTCTTCCACGTTTGATTGCAAAGTTGGCAGATAATCTCATCTCTCATCGCTTCATTCAATAGACCTTGTTGGACGATGTAATCACCCAAAATCCGCTCCTTCTTACCGTTCAGGTTATTGTCATTCATAAATCGAAGAATCTGGAAATAAATGATTAAAAACTGTGAGGCATTCGCGCAGAAGTTGTAATGTCTTATCAGCAAATTCATTACTGTTATATAATGATTTAATCTGTGTCCTGAAGCAAACATTTCCTATGTCAGTATTTCAAGATATTTGGGACAAATTTTTTTAAATTTCTAAAAAGAAAATATTGAACCATACTATTTTTATGTTAATCCTTCAAAGATTTTCTGATGAATCTCGTTTGGAGATTGGCTGCGGTGTTTTTCTTTGTAAAATTTAGGAAATTTCTTAATGGATTTCCTAAGCATAATCTTTGATGAAATTTTGACATTGATTGTTATTGCATATTAAACTAAAGTCATAATGATTGTTATTACAGATCATATATTGACTGTTATTACATATTAAGCCACATATTATTATTGTTGTTACACATTAAATAGTATATGTATTGATTGTTCTTACATATTAAGCCGCATACATCTTGATTATTAATAAATATTAAGCCGCAGTATATTATTTAACATTGTAAAAACGTAACCTCCTCAAAACTTACTTTTCCATTGGTATTTTGTTTACAGAAAGAGTAATGAAGTTTGAATAAATTTTAATTTCTTTCAACTGTTGGAAATAGTACCTCACGTTGAGCCATAACATCATTCATATTTGATTCAACTTTAATACTGGGCCAAGACAAACCATATCATGAGCAAATAAATCATTCTTAAATTTCATTACACGATTCAATATTTTAACCTGAATGGTTAAGCGGTTCAATTCGAAACCGTATAAAAATTGCAGCAAATTTGCTAAATAGTATGATTCAAAGCGCTTATGTTATGGTTCAACGTTTAGACAAATATTCTGAGAGTGTACTATTTATAACATCATTATCTGTTTACATTCATCTCAATAAAACAAAGAAAAAAATAAATTTGTATGCGTGTATATGAATTATTACATTTCTCATTTTTGCTTGATTACTCATCCGTATGGTTTCCAGATTCCAATAAGTTTAAACCCAAGTAGACAGATATAAATTGTTCCAGAAATAAAATAAAAAATATAGTTACGCAATTATGTTTATGCTGAACACTAAATCAAGAAATAAATTAAGTCATAAAATCAAACATTTCACACTTCCAAATATTCCTTTATTGGGCCATTTCTGAAATAAAACAGAAATTTTTAAAGATTATGAGAGATTATTTTTCTATTATTAACTCAGGAAAAAAAGCAGACAATCACAAATGACGAGTTCAGAGCCGCGATGGCTCAGGGGATAGAGCGTTCGCCTACCAATGAGGCGAACCTAGTTCGAATCCCAGTCGATACGAACTCCGCATCCGGCTTGCACCGACCACAGTGCTGACGGATCATGCGGTATATCCTCAGTGGTAGACGGATCATGGGTTAGAGTCCCCTTGCCGTCAGGCTAACCGCGGGTGGTTCTCGTGGTCTTCCTCTCCATGTAAAGCAAATGCGGGTTAGTTCCACCAAAAAGTCCTCCACGAAGGCAAATTTCTCCCAATACTCGATCCAGGATGTCCTTGTCTTCTGGATTGGGTTCAAAATTACAAGGCTACGGAGTTGAACAGTCGTAAACCCATAAAATTGGGTCGGCTGTTCAACGACTGTTATAAAAGAAAATGACGAGATAAAGTATTCACCTCCCAATGAGGAGACCCAGGTTCTAATACCAGCTGTAGCTAGTTGATGGGAATTCTGATCCCGACTAGTACCTACCACAGGGCTGACATAAAAAATGCCCAGTCATAGGCTGATCATTGGTTAGAATCCCCTTACCATCGGGCTAACTGTGGTATAGTTTCGTTGTTTCCTCTCTCCATGCAACGCAAATGCGGGTTAGTTCCACCAAAAAGCTTGATGCACCAAAAAGTCACAATGCTTGATCGAGGAGTTCCCTTGTCTTCTCGGTCGGGTTCAAAATTACAAGATTACGTAGTAGAACATTAGAAGTCGTAAACCCGAAAATTGGGTCGGCTCTTCAACGCCTTTTATAAAATTAAATGACGAGATCAATAAATTAAAGCATTAAATACGATTTTGAAGAAGAAAAAAACCAATTGAATTTAAGAATATGTTTATGCGTTTTAACTTTATTTAATATAATTAATCTTTAAATAAAACTATTGTTATAATAGAAAATAATTTGTTAGCAATAGAGTTAGTGAGCATTACAGAGATAAAGTTTCAGCATGATTGACTTTTGCAAAGACGTGGACAGAACCTCATATTGATAAAATGTTTCATTGTTTTTACCTAAAGTAATTTCACAATCTTGAGTAGAGATTTATGATATAAAGCTTAACAGAAAATATTTTACTGCAGGATAGCATGGGATAAATTTTTTAAGGCAAATTCTATTTCTTAGTATTTTGAAATTTAAAGTGCAATAAGAGAAAACTGGGTTCCGATAACCCTAAACTAAACCATGAAATTTCAAATGCTGAAAAATATTTCAAAATATTAAAATGCAAACAAATCGTTACAGGATTACTTTGCGTAATCCTGAGTTTTCCTGCCATAATTTGTTTGCATTTTAAGAAATTTAAAAAAAATTAGCATTTGAAACTTAATGGTTTACTCTAGATTTACCTAAACTAACTTTTTAGATTCTTCAAATTTTAAATTACTCATGCAAATGAAAAGAAATTTTCCATGATAAGTGTCTCCCGCGGTGTAGTGCAATTTTAAAACTACCTCAAATTTACCAAAATATCATTTAAATATGTTAATCTCTTCCATAATTCGCTTGATTCCTGTTACATTTGTGTTAATAAATCCCAAAGTTATTTTAAAAAATATTGTATTTTGCTATTAATTTGTAATATACAATTAATATCTATAGAAACAAAATATATCTATAGAATATCTAATCAATGTATACAGTATTCACTTACCAATTTAAACAAGGCTAAAGAACACTGGTAGTCCGATTCATTAGTCTTGGCTAAAAATGGCGTTTTAATTGGCTCCCGTTTCATTCCCCAGATGTGGGCTTTAAAGTAGACATTAGTAAACTTTGTAAAAGCATATTGATCAATGTCAGAAGGAAGGCGATATTCTGGTAATATGGATTTAGCTATCTCGCCAACAACCTTCATGACATTTCGATCGCTGTGGACGCATTGCCATTCTAGAAAAGAAAAATACATTTCAAACTCTTAGGAATTTAATGGTACTTTAATTTCTCTTTTTTAAAGAAAAAAAGTTTTTGAAACATACCATCCAGTTTACTGAATATAAAAGCAAGTTCAGCTGGTATCTCAAGATGGTTAACTCCTGCAACAGCCCTGGATGTTCTTTCTTGTTCTTCACGATTGGCTCGTTCTTTTACACGTTCTATAGCTATTCGATCAGCTTCCCGTTTTCTTGCGAGAATGGCTTTGATCTGAAATATAAAGAAATCGTTAAGATATTCAATATCTGCTTGATTATAGAACAGAATGCTGATAACCTAGACTCATTTAAACGTTTGTCATCTTTAATTCATAACACTGGGGAACAAATTTTTTCTTGTATTTGTACAAATGCTCCACGCTACCTAATTCGGGAGTGAGGGTTTCGATTCTGAAATTTGTAATGGAATTTTGCACTTAAAACTATAGATTTTTTTAACACGTTTAACGCCACGCTAATTTTACATGACTTGCCCATCTGGCCACGGTAAATAACTGCGAACTAAATTTGCAATTATTAGACGGATTTTGCTACTTTTTAGAAGGTTTGTCATGACATATCTGACAAAAGTGGTGAATTATATAATCCTACGAATTGTTTAAAAAAAGGGGTGGATAAAAATCTACTAAATTGAATTTATTAAACCAAGAATCACAATAATTAAGTAAATTTTGAATAAATTTTCTGCAATTCCATAAAAGAGTGTAAATTTCATAGTTCTATATCATGTTATACGCTGTCGGCCAGCTGTTTTTCGCGGCCTATGCGAAAGGTCAGTGTCAACAATCGGTGGCAGACGCAGCCTAAATGTAATTTCAACGTCAGCCACCGGTGGCTGACGCGGCCTAAATGGAAAGTCCAGTGTTCAACGTGTTAAAAAATGTACGAGTTTTAACAAGTTTTGTGTAACAGGGGTTCGTAAAAATGTTGCGACAGACTTCTAGGGAAGTTAGGGTACATTAACAGCATTAAAATTGCTTAAGAATTCATGTCGGAAATGTCAACGTGTTGAGCTAGGGGCGATTTCCTATTATAACCTGTTCAGAAGCACATGAGGCAACAGTTCACAATAGGTAAGTGCCAATAGCCATGTATGGGCACTTACCTATTGTCATGTATATTTCTGGTGCAATAATAATAATATCTTCTGAACAACCCGTATTTTTGGCTTGACTAACTTTTAACTTGTAGTTAGCATAATTATAATCACTACATATATTATGAATTCGTTGTATTTAAGCTTATGTGTTTCTTTAAGCATTAAAAAGAGTTTAATGACAGGAACATTCTTTAAGTTGCATTTACTTAAGCTTAGTTTTTAAAAACTAATTAAATTCAGAAAACTCACCTTATCGTATTCTCTTTTTTGCCTTATCATGCGATAATTGGCTTGCGTTCTAATAATTCCCTTCCGCACAGTCTGGTATCGCCGTCTGAAAAATAAGACAGTTTGAGATAATTAAATATCAGTTTACTTAAGCAGTGAGATAAATTAATTCTACAAAGTTTAATCGTTTACATTAGCAGTTAAAACAATTCATGTAGTTAAATAGTAGTCTACATTAGCTGTGAGTTAAGGCAATTTTATACAGCTAAATACATTAGCAGTTAAAGCAATTTGATATAGTTAAATAGTAGTCTACATTAGCAGTGAGTTATTGCAATTTGATAGTTAAATAGTAGTCTACATTAACAGTTAGTTAAAGAAATTTGGTATATTTAAATAACGTTAGCAGTTAAAGCAATTTTAAATTGTTAAATAGTAGTCTACATTGGCAATTAGTCATTATTTTGATAGCTAAATAATAGTGTATATTAGCAGTGAGTTAAAACAATTTTTCATGGTTTACTAGTCAACATTAGCAGTTAAAGAAATTTGATTAGTAAAATAGTACTCTACATAAGCAGTTAGTTAAAGCAATATGATATTTAGTGAAATAATTGTTTACATTAGCAGTTAGTTAAAGAAATTTTAGAGATTTAAACAGCAGTTAAATTAGTAGTTTTACAGTTACAGCAATTTGATACAGTTATATAGCAGTTTACATTAGCATTTATTAAAACAAATTCGATATAGCTTTAATGAATTTGAAATATTCATTTACTAATTTGATACAGTTTTAATCAATTTGAAATATTCATTTACTAATTTGATATAATTTAAATGAATTTGAAATATTCATTTACTAATTTGATACAGTTTTAACGAATTTGAAATATTCGTTTACTAATTCGATATAGTTTTAATTATATATAGATATTTATTTACCAATTTTGCAAGTAAACAAGTAAATTAGTCCAGTTAATCAGAGTTATTAGATAATTTGCATACCTGGCGGTCCAGGCCCTGTATGCAGTTTGTATTTTGACTGCGCCGCGCCGCATACTCTTATATTTCTTTCTAGCTTGATATCCTCGGACATATCTCTGGATGGTGACCACTGACCCTCTAAGGATGTTAACTCTTTCTTTCTCCAGGGCTTGTTCCAACGACTCCCTTAAAAATACCTGCAAAAATAAATACTCAATTAAGAAGAAATACTTAAAAACTAACTTTAAATATTAACATATTAAGGGTTGGACACGGCTATACTGCGCGAAGTTTATGTTTTATTCCATATTCAGTTTAAAGAAATCAAACAATAACGAAGTTTAGGACAAAAATTATGATAAAAATTTGTCAGATTTTTACCATTTAAGAGTTCAACAATCAGATAAGAGCTATAATAAATAAAGAGCTATAAGAATAAAGAGCTATTTTTTGAGAAAACTTTGAAAGGTAATAAAAGAAAACTCGTGCATTATCACTCACTAATGTATTATACTAACCAGCGATATTTTTGTTAACGGTCCGTTCTTGAGAAATTACTAAAAATCTACTCATTTAGGAATATGTGAAAATAAAATTCTGCTTTCGTCTGTATATAAACCAGGAATTTCGAATTTTTTAAAATTATGAATAAAAAATTCCATTGATTTTATTTTTTCCGAGGACAAATTGTCTGAAATGTTTGCAAGCAGAAAGAAATTCTAGTAAAATTACTTTCAACTGAAAGATAATAACAATTCTGGTTAAAAAAAAAAGCTACAAAATTTAGGTTAATGAAACTAAAATATACGGTAATTTTCCCGTTTATATGGTAACTGCTTACAGGAAATTCAGATTTTCAAAATTATAGTTCCCATTACCACATATTCAGTTCAAAATTCAAAGCTGAAAAGAAAGTCAACCAAATCAATGTCATACTCTAAGGTATTATGATAAAATTATCAAACTTTTGCGTTTATTAAATTTTACCATACATTAGAAAATCCTGTTTTAATGTTAATTTTACCAAAATCATTAACAAAGCACTTCGGTAAAAATTACTGATCTTTTCAGCATTCCCATAGAGCCAAAAATACAATACATTTTATCATATTCTGGTCGTTTTGAAAAAAATAAATTTTTGTCTCAGTGCTCTTTAAACTATTTTTACTACTATTTTCAAACAATTTTTAGAGAGTACAGTCCGCAAAAAAAAAAACGAATCACCCTGAATAACTTTCGTTCTAATGATCGGATTTTCACGAACTAAGTGTCAATCTTAATGGTTCCTGGGGGTGACCTCAAATATGCTAATTAATTAGTGCTAACTATTAATTAAGTTACGAAATCAGACACAAAAACGTACTTTCTCTGAATAAACATATA